>NC_051307.1:180295037-180598067 GCF_015220235.1 Choloepus didactylus
TTTTATATACCATAGTACCTCTAAAATTTAATGTTAATCTACAATTACAAGATTGTAATTCCACAGTGACTTTGTATAAAGTCACAGTCACTTTGACATTTCAATATAATGAAAACTATAACTTGATACAAGAAAATCTCACCTTTTGGAGGACAACTAAGGCAGTTGCTTATATTATTAAACTGGTATCAAGTAGGAATTTTTGACTTTATAAAACATATACTTTTTTTTTCTCTTTTGGAGGATAAAGATGATGCTCATCACCTTTCTCTTTGTCCTTTAACTTAATTTGGTTAGTAAAACGGCTTGACTTACATCTATTTATTAATCAAGAATTCTGATCTTACTATTGTGTAAACTTCAACAGGATTATAAACTCACTGGTAAAGGACATATCAAAAGAAAAGTTATTGACCAAGTGATTGAAATACAAAATTCAGCTTTACGTATTCTTTTGCCACTGATATTATTGGCAGTGAATCGAGCCATTGAAGTAAATGACTAAAGTATGGTAGACATTAACCCGATGAACTCTGAGAACATTGGGAATAAGGACTGAAGGAGAATGCTAGGATGGCCAATCTCTCTCACTTCCACTCTCCCCACCCCCCACCTCCCAAAAGCCAAAACAGAAATCCACTTCCAAGTATGATGATGGAATTGTTGCTTTTTCCTGAATCTGGGGGTTAGCCACTTGTGTTGTTCACGGTAGATGGTTTGGTGACTCTTGTAGTTGGCCAGGCTGCTGTGACAAATACCACATAGGAAGTTGACTTAAGCAACAGGAATTTATTGTGTCATGGTTTTGAAGACTAGAAGTCCAGCATCAGGGTGTCGGCAAGGCCATGCTTTCTCCTGGAGTCAGTGGCATTTTGGTATGGCAGAATTTCACATGGTGATGTCCTTGGTCTTCTGTGGCTTTCTTTGACTTCTAGCTCCTCTTTATAAGGCCTCCAGTGATGCAGATTATGGCCCACCCTGATTCGTTTGGCTACATCTTAACTCATATCAACACCTCCAGAGGTCCTGTCTGCAAATAGGTTCACACCCACAAGAATGTAGATTAAGATTTGAGCATGTTTTTTCCTGGGGTGCATGATTCAGTCCCCATAATGACCTCTTGGGGATGCTTTCAAATTTGTGAATTTTTATAGGAGTTTAGTTCTTTACTAATTTAGTGATTTATGTTTTCTGTTAGTAATATTTTTTTAAAATATGGTTTGTCATGGATATTGGTAAAGTGTGCATTCTATTATTATAAATTTTTCTTCAGGAAACAGGGCTTCCATAACAAGAAGAGTTACTGAATTGCTGTGTTTATAAATAAATAAAGCCCTCATTATATTTATTTCCTTTTTTTGAACCACATAGTAGGCATTTGATATAAAGTCTCTATTTTGGATGATGAAGTTTGCTTTAAAATTGAGAGCGCTTTTTTCTTTTTTGCCATACCAGATTAAGACCAAAAAAGTACTTTGGTCAGGGGTGACCTGTAACTTTCTTTAACCTAGGTGTATTTTTCTATTCACTGAGTCCTTTCATTTATTGGACCTGTTCAGTTCTTTTACCTTATTTTGATGCTGCTTTTGTATCAGTGGTTTTTGTAGCAGTTCTTTTGGCCAATACTGGGGTATAGTTATGAAGGAAATAAAGCATAAGGAAATTTTGATTATTTGTTTCTTTGAAGCACCACAGAACTTTGGTTAAATAGCACAGAAACTTGATGAAATCCCATATACCTATACTCTATAAATCACATGCAACTGAAATATGCTGTATTTTCTTAAACTCCAAAGCTATCTGAATAGACAAAAGAGAAAATCAAATTAAGAATGCCTAGGATATTTTTTAGGAGATTCACAGGCAGAGAAATATTAAAGCTGCATTAAAACAAACTGGAAGGCTACATGCTATAAATGTCAAGGTAATCGATCTTCTGTCCAACTGTGTTGCTTAACATCTGCCAAAACTTTTCGTTTATTGTTTGAACTGTGCCATTATTATCACATATGTATTGAATTTGCCATTTAACTAGTTCACCCATGGCAACTAACACTGAAGTGGGGTTGCAAAACATCTTTAGGTGGCTGGTTGGATATATTAAGAGATTAAGATATAAAACCTCCAAATATCAGATTGAATATCTGTTATGTATAAGAGTGTTATACTCAAAGGGATACAAACAGATAAAAGGCACAGTCTTGCTCTTTAGACTTATACTGAACTATATCAGGGGTCCCCAACTTATGATCATTCTCAAGGCTAAGATTTATTACTGCAAAAGGATACAAAGCAAAGTTAGCAAAGAGAAAAGGCACATGGGGTGAAATTTGGGGGGAAACAGGCACAACCTTCTAAGAGTCTTCTCCCAGTGTAGTCTCTCAGGATATGTCTAATTCCTCCACTGTCAAATTGTGACAAGTATGAAATGTTGTCTACCAAGGGAGCTCATTCTGTAAGGGCATAAGAGTTTTTATTTTAAGGGCTGGTCACATAGGTACCCTTTCTCTAGCAGATACCAAAATTTCAGACTCCCAGAAGAAAAAAGCAGATTTTTGGCATAAATCTTGAAAGATATTTGGCTTATACAAACAATTTAGGCACAGTAAGCCACTGTTACCAGTTACGGAATGGTGTGAATGTTTCCAAAATCCAAGTTCCCAGATGCCAGCCAAGGACCAACCTTTTAAGCATCCTTTCTAAAGATAGCAGTCTTAGCCTGCTACGTTAATTCTTTTCTTTCAGCCTGTGGACATAAATTCAATAAAAAATAATTAGCAATAAGTATTTGTATATGTTATCAGACATGATGTCATGCGTTACAGACCTACTACCAACAACAAATGTAACAGAATGGTTCTTGAAACAACTGAACAAAGTATATAATGGTCATTAGTCGTTGAGTTAATTGCTCTCAGTTACTTCTGTTAACACATATCTTTATTATAGCACTTAATGACTTATTATGGAATCTCGTTTCTAAATAACAGGAACAATTTTGCGATAAAATCCTACCTGATTGGACATAAATACTCTTGAATAAAATGACTGTTGTTTTATTCTCACAGAGGAAAGTGTGTTATGTTTTAGTTTCAGAAGTAAGTGAAATCTTTTAACGCTAAATCTTTAAATGACTAAATTAGCAGGGGAATTTTTTAGGGTGGATGACTGTAATACATAAATAATTTTATACAACTCATTTGAAAGTACACATCTTTGAAAAATCTACATTTCAACGCAAAGAAAAGAATTGACATGGCTTGAAAATTTTAATTTGTGTTAAAATGAATAAACATTCTTAATATAAAATATTAATCATAGCTATTCTGACTTCATTAACAAGTGTTTATTAGTCTTCATAGAAATCACCTTTCAATTACTTTGCTTTAATAGACTTAAATCCTTTCATCTTGTGAGAAGTTAATCCAAAATTAAATATGGACTTTAAATAGTACCATGCCCATCTATACAGTAAACTAAACCCAAAGTCGGTAGAAGGAAGGAAATAACAAGGATTAGAGCAGAGATAAATGAAATAGAGAAAAATGTTATGTTTTAGTTTCAGAAGTAAGTGTATTAACAAAACCAAAAATAGGTTCTTCGAAAAGATCAATAAAGTCAGCAAACCTTTACACTGACAAACCAAAATAAAGGGTAGTGGAGAGATACAAATAACTGAAATCAGTAAAAATTTAAAAAGAAAAGGTGGCTATTACAACCAACCTGAGAGAAATAAAAAGGATCATAAAAGGATACTATCAATACCTATGTCAATAAATTAGATAACCTAGATGAAATGGATAAATTCCTAGAAACTCACAAGCTGCATACACTGACTCTGGAAGAAATAGAAGATCTTGACAGACCAGTAACAAGTAAAGAGATTCAATCAGTAATCAAAAACCTCCCAACAAAGAAAAGGTCAGTCCCAGATGGCTTCACTGATTAATTTTACCAAACATTCCAAGAAGACTTAGCACCAATCCTGAGTAAACTCTTTGTAAAAATTGAAGAGGAGGTGACACTTCCCAACTCATTCTGTGAGGCCAGCCTCGCCTTAATCCAAAGCCAGATAAAAATTTCACAAGAAAAGAAAGTTACTGGTCAAGATCCCTCATGAATATAAATGCAGACATCCTCAACAGAATACTAGCAACCCGAATTCAGCAGCACATTAAAAGAATTATGCACCATGATTAAGTAGGATTAATTCCATGTGTGCATGGGTGTTCAAATGTAAGAAATCCAATTAATGTAATACCCACATTAATAGAATGAAGGAAAGAAAAATGATGATCATTTCAATTGGTGCAGAAAAGGCATTCAACAAAATTCAGCACCGCTTCTTGATAAAAACACTTAGAAAAGTAGGAGTAGAAGGAAACTTCCTCAAAATGATAAAAGGCACATATGAAAAACCCACAGCTACCATCATTCTCATTGGTCAGAGATGTAAAACTTTCCCTCTAAGATTAGGAACAATTGATCTCTTTTCTTTCTGCACGTGGACAGAAACCTTATAAATGCCCACAGTCACTGCTGTTATTCAACATTGTACTGGAAGTTCTAGAACAGAGCAATCAAGGAAGAAAAAGAAATAAAAGGTATCCAAAATGGAAAGGAAGAAGTAAAATTTTCACTATTTGCAGATGTGATCCTATATATATATAGAAAGTCCTGAAGAATGTACACAGAATTAGTAGAGTTAAATGAATTCAGCAAAAGTGGCAGGGTACAAGACAAACCTGCAAAATCAGTAGTTTCAATGGACTAGTAAAGAACTATCTGAAGAGGAAATTTTTAAAAATTCCATTTATAATAGCAACTAAAAGAATCATATATCTAGGAATAAATTTCACTAAGGATGTGAAGGACTGGTACATGGAAAACTACAAAACATTGCTAAAAGAAATCAAAGAAGACCTAAATAAATGGAAAGACATTCCATGCTCATGGAGTGGAAGACTAACTGTTGTCAAGATTTCATTTCTGCCCAAAGTGATTTACAGATTCAACAGAATCCCAGTGAAAATTCCAACAGACTCCTTCCCAGAAAAGGAAGAACCAGTCATCAAATTCATATGAAAAAAAGGTAAGTGGCCCCAAATGGCCAGAAATCTTGAAGAACAAAGTTGAAGGACCCACTTCCCAATTTGAAAACCTGTTACAAAGTTAACAGTATTCAAAACAGCGTGGTACTGGCATATATACAGACATATAGACCAAAGGAATTGAATTGAGATTTCATAAATAAGCCTTCACATCTATGGTCAAGTTATTTATTCTTAATTCAGTTTTATTGAGATATATTCACATACCGTACAATCATCCATGGTGTACAATCACCTGTGCACAGTACCATCATATAGTTGTGCATTCATCACCCCAATCTATTTTTGCACATTTTCCTTATACCAGAAAGAATCAGAATAAAAATAAAAAATAAAAATAAAAAAGAACACCAAAATCATCCCCCCCAACCCACCCTACTTTTTCATTTAGTTTTTGTCCCCGTTTTTCTACTCATCTATCCATACACTGGATAAAGGGAGTGTGATCCACAAGGTTTTCACAATCACACCGTCACCCCCTTGTAAGCTACATTGTTATACAGTCGTCTTCAAGAGTCCAGGCTACTGGGTTGGAGTTTGGTAGTGTCAGGTATTTACTTCTAGCTATTCCAATACATTAAAACCTAAAAAGTGTTTTCTGTACAGTGCATAAGAATGTCCACCAGAGTGACCTCTCGACTCCATTTGAAATCTCTCAGCCACTGAAGCTTTATTTTGTTTCATTTCTCATCCCCCTTTTGGTCAAGAAGATGTTCTCAATCTCATGATGCCAGGTCTGATTCATCCCCGGGAGTCATATCGTGCGTTGCCAGAGAGATTTACACCCCTGGGAGTCAGGTCCCACATAGGGAGGAGGGCAGTGAGATCCCCTGCCAAGGTGGCTTAGTTAGAGAGAGAGGGCCACATCTGAGCAACAAAGGGGCACTCGAGGAGACTCTTAGGCACAATTATAAGCAGGTTTAGCCTCTCCTTTGCAGTAACAGGCTTCATAGAGGCAAGGCTTAAGACAGAGGGCTCAGCATGTCAAGCCGTCAGTCCCCAGTGTTTGTGAGACATCAACAATCCAGGTGAGGAAGCCCAACACCTCCGCATCCACTTCCCGCTCCTCAGGGGGACCCTGAATATGTATTTTTATTCTCCACCCAAATTACTTTGGGATGTGTTGCTATTTCACTCTAACCTATACAGAACTACCATATCTCCCTTCCTATTCAAAATTCCATGTAATTGTGGTGTTTGAACAAACTGACTGTAGAAGTTACATTGTTTAGAAGATACAGATCCTACACCAAATAAACATTTCTTCCCTTGGTCTCACATGGAAGTTGAAGTTTTAACACGCAGTCAGTTTAAACCTTTACCCTTTGGCCTGATTTGCCCTAGTCTTAACCAGATCTGCTTCATTCATATCTCTAATTGAAGTCTTGGCTCTTTTTCAGCTTTTTTTTTTTTTTTTTTTTTTTTAAACAGTTGCTGTATGCATCAATACTGACATTCATATATGCCGAGCTCTAGCTCTGAGTTTCAGGTGTCACAGAGATACCCAAAGTTCCAGAGACTGATCAGGTTATACACCAAGGGATCAACACCTCAGGGTTTGGAGGTAGCCATTACAATTCAGGAATAGATTTGACTGCTGCAAGAGCTTACAGTCTAGGGACCATTGCAATTATCATTTCCCTGTTAGGCTGTGCTCTAAGATTCAATTCTGAATTTACACATTGTAGTTAGTCCATATCGGTAAGGCATTATAGTGTTTGCCTTTGTTTCTGGCGTAGTTCACTCAAAATGCTATCTATAGGATCCATTCACTTCCTTGTGTGTCTCACAACTTCACTCGTAGTTGCTCAATATTCCATTGCATGCATACACCACAGTTCACCATTCTTTTCCTTAGTCAGTGTACCCTTAGGCCACCTCCACCTACTGCAAATTGTGAATACAGCCTCCATAAACACCAATGTGCAAATGTCCACTCATGTCTTTGCTCTCAGGTCTTCCAAGTACATGCCTCATAAGGAGGTTGCAGGACCTTATGGCCTCCATATACTTAGCTTCTTGTGGAACGACCACAGTGACCTCCAGACAGTGACCTCCATTCTGCCTCCTCATCAACAGTAAAGAGGTACATCCCTGTCTCTGTGTTTTCTCCAGCACTTTTACCCCTATTTATATTTTTTCCTACAATTTTATAGAAATATATTCACATAACATACAGTTATCCACTGTGTACCATCAGTTGTTCACAATATCATCATATAGTTGTATATTTATCACCATAGTCAGCACTTGAACATATTGATTACTATGAAAAAGTTTTGTGGTTTTTTTGGTGAATAATAAAAAAGATAATAAAAAAAAATAAAGTATCATATAATACAATATATTAGTAAGGACAGAAAACAGCACCACTACCAAGAATCCCATATGCCCCCCTTATATCTCCCTCTCATACACATTTAACTTTGGTATATTGCCTTTGTTACATTTAATGGGACCATATTACAGTGTTACTGTTGATCATCGACTCCAGTTTGCTTTGATTATGTTTTTCCCAAATACCATCCCTTTTTCAACACTCTGCATGGTTGACATTCATTTGTTCTCCCACATGTGAGAACATTTTTATATTTGTACATTTAGTAACAGTCATTGGCCACTCCAGTTTTTGCCAAGTTATACAGTCCCAGTCTTCATCACCTATCTTTACCTCTGGTGTTATACATTCCCCTGTCCCACCTCTTTCAGCCTTACTCACTGAGATCTTTGTTCAGTGTACTTACAATATTGTGCTACCATCACAGAGTATTATGCTATTTCTGTATCTATACAATCAATCCTGCTGAACATTCTGTAGTCCTTCAGCATCAAATGCTTGATCTCTACCCTCTTTCTATCTCCTGGTAGCTTGTGTTACCAGCTTTTAACTCTCAAAAGTTTACTCACTAATATTGTTCATATTAGTGATACCATACAGTATTTGTCCTTTTGTTTCTGGTTAACTTCACTCAACATAATGTCCTCAAGGTTCATCCACATTATATGTTCCATGTCTTTGTTCTGTCTTACAGCTGCATAATATTCCATCATGTATATATACCGCAGTTTGTTTATCCACTTGTCCAGTGATGCACATTTGAGCTACTTCCATCTCTTTCCAGTCGTGAATAATGCCGCAATAAACATCGGTTTACAAATGTCGATTTGTGTCTTAACTTTCAGTTCCTTTGAATATATGTCTGGCAGTGGAATAGCTGGGTCATATGGCAGATCTATATTTAGCTTCCTGAGGAACCTCCACACTGTCTTCCAGAGTGGTTGCACCATTCTGTATTCCCACCCTCAATGAATAAGTGTGCATTTTTCTCCATATCCTCTCCAGCACTTGTAATTTTCTGTTTTTTTGGATAATGGCCATTCTGGTAGGTGTGAGATGATATCTCATTGTGGTTTTGATTTGCATTTCCCCAATAGCCAGTGAAGTTCAGCATTTTCTCATATGTTTTTGAGCCATTTGTATTTCCTCTTCAGAAAAGTGTCTGTCCGTGTCTTTTGCCCATTTTTAAATTGGGTTGTTTGTCTTTCTGTTGTTGAGTTGTAGGATTGCTTTATATATTCGGGATATTAAATCCTTATCTGATATGTGGTTTCCAAATATTGTCTCCCATTGAGTAGGCGGCCTTTTTACTTTTTTAATAAAGTCCTTTGATGTACAAAAGTGTTTGATTTTGAGGAGATCACATTGTCTATTTGTTCTTTGGTTGCTCATGCTTTGGGTGTAAGGTCTAGGAAACCACCTCCTATCACAAAATCTTTAAGAAATTGCCCTATGTTTTCTTCTAAGAGTCTTGTGTTCTTAGCGCTTATGTTTAGGTCTTTGATCCATTTGGAGTTAATTTTTGTGTAAGGTGTGAGCTAGGAGTCCTCTTTCATTTTTTTGAAAATGGATATCCAGTTCTCCAAACACCATTTATTGAAGAGGCCACTCTGTCCCATTTGCTTTGGCTTGACTGCCTTATCAAAGATCAGTTGTCCGTAGATGTAAGAGTCTGTTTCTGAACATTCAGTTTGATTCCCTTGGTCTGGTCGGTATCTCTGTTCTTTATCTTGAGAACTGGAGCTTTGTAATATTCTTCAAAGTCAGGTATTGTGAGACCTCCTACTTTGTTCCTCTTTCTCGAGATATTTTTGGCTATTTGAGACACCTTGCCCTTCCAAATAAATTTGGTTATTGCTTTTTCTAGTTCTGCAAAGTAAGTTGTTGGGATTTTAATTGGTATTACATTGAATCTATAGATCAGTTTAGGTAGAGTTGACATCTTAATTATATTTAGTCTTCCAATCCATGAACACAGCATGTTCTTCCATTTTTTTAGGTCCTGTTCAGTTTCTTTTAGCAGTTTCGTGTAGTTTTCTTTGTATAGGTCTTTGGAGGCGTTCGTTAAGTTTATTCCTAAATATTGATTGTTTTGGTTGGTATTGTAAATGGAATTTTCTTATTTCTTCTTGTTGCACGTTACTTGTGTATAAGAGCACTACAGATTTTTGCGTGTTGATCTGGTAGCCTGCCACTTTGCTGTATTAATTGATTAGCTCTAATAGCTTTGCTGTAGATGTTTCTGGATTTTCTATGTATAGAATCATGTCATCTTCAAAGAGTGAAAGTTTTACTTCTTCTTTTCTAATTTGGGTGCTTTTTATTTCTTTTTCTTGCCTAATTGCTCTAGCTAGCACTACCAGGACAATGTTGAATAACAGTGGTGACAGTGGGCATCCCTGTCTTGTTTCTGGTCTTAGAGGGAAAGTTTTCCGTCTCTCCCCAGTGAGTACGATATTAGCTGTGGGTTTTTCATATATTACCTTTATCATATTGAGACAATTCCCTTCTATTCCTATCCTTTGAAGTGTTTTCATCAAGAAAGGATGTTGAATTTTGTCAAATACATTTTCTGCATCAATCGAGATAATCATGTGGTTCTTCTGCTTTTATTGATTGATGTGGTGTACTACATTAATTGATTTGCTTGTTGTTGAACCAGCCTTGCATACCTGGAGTAAACCCCACTTGGTCATGGTGTATAATTCTTTTAATGTGCTGCTGGATTCTATTTGCAAATATTTTGTTGAGGAGTTTTGCATCTATATTAATTAAAGAGATTGGTGGAGGTGGGGCAAGATGGCGGACTGGTGAGCTGTATGTTTTAGTTACTCCTCCAGGAAAGTAGGTAGAAAGCCAGGAACTGCGTGGACTGGACACCACAGAGCAATCTGACTTTGGGCATACTTCATACAACACTCATGAAAACGTGGAACTGCTGAGATCAGCAAAATCTGTAAGTTTTTGTGGCCAGGGGACCCGCACCCCTCCCTGCCAGGCTCAGTCCCGTGGGAGGAGGGGCTGTCAGCTCCGGGAAGGAGAAGGGAGAACTGCAGTGGCAGCCCTTATCGGAAACTCATTCTACTGATCCAAACTCCAACCATAGATAGACTGAGACCAGACACCAGAGAATCTGAGAGCAGCCAGCCCAGCAGAGAGGAGACAGGCATAGAAAAAAACAACATGAAAAACTCCAAAATAAAAGCGGAGGATTTTTGGAGTTCTGATGAACATAGAAAGGGGAAGGGCAGAGCTCAGGCCCTGAGGCGCATATGCAAATCCTGAAGAAAAGCTGATCTCTCTGCCCTGTGGACCTTTCCTTAATGGCCCTAATTGCTTTGTCTCTTAGCATTTCAATAACCCATTAGATCTCTGAGAAGGGCCCTTTGTTTTTGTTTTTTTTTTAAATCCTTTTTTCTTTTTCTAAAACAATTACTCTAAGAAGCCCAATACAGAAAGCTTCAAAGACTTGAAATTTGGGCAGGTCAAGACAAGAGCAGAACTAAGAGAGCTCTGAGACAAAAGGCAGTAATCCAGTGGCTGAGAAAATTCACTAAACACCACAACTTCCCAAGAAAAGGGGGGTGTCCGCTCACAGCCATCATCCTGGTGGACAGGAAACACTCCTGCCCATCGCCAGCCCCATAGCCCAGAGCTGCCCCAGACAACCCAGTGTGACGGAAGCGCTTCAAATAATAGGCACACACCACAAAACTGGGCGTGGACATTAGCCTTCCCTGCAACCTCAGCTGATTGTCCCAGAGTTGGGAAGGTAGAGCAGTGTGAATTAACAAAGCCCCATTCAGCCATCATTTCAGTAGACTGGGAGCCTCCCTACACAGCCCAGCAGCCCAGAACCGCCCTGGGGGGATGGCACTCACCTGTGACATACAACAGTCATCCCTCAACAGAGGACCAGGGGTGCACAGCCTGGAAGAGGGGCCCACTTGCAAGTGTCAGGAGCCATACGCCAATACCAAGGACTTGTGGGTCAGTGGCAGAGACAAACTGTGGCAGGACTGAACTGAAGGATTAGACTATTGCAGCAGCTTTAAAACTCTAGGATCACCAGGGAGATTTGATTGTTAGAGCCACATCCCCTCCCTGACTGCCCAGAAACACGCCCCATATACAGGGCAGGCAACACCAACTACACACGCAAGCTTGGTACACAATTGGACCCCACAAGACTCACTCCCCCACTCACCAAAAAGGCTAAGCAGGGGAGAACTGGCTTGTGGAGAACAGGTGGCTCGTGGACACCACCTGCTGGTTAGTTAGAGAAAGTGTACTCCACGAAGCTGTAGATCTGATAAATTAGAGATAAGGACTTCAATTGCTCTACAAATCCTGAAAGAACCCTATCAAGTTCCGCAAATGCCAAGAGGCCAAAAAACAACAGAAAATTACAAAGCATGTGAAAAAACCAGACGATATGCATAACCCAAGCCCAAGCACCCAAATCAAAAGATCAGGAGAGACACAGCACCTAGAGCAGCTACTCAAAGAACTAAAGATGAACAGTGAGACCATAGTACGGTATACAAAGGAGATCAAGAAGACCCTAGAAGAGCATAAAGAAGACATTGCAAGACTAAATAAAAAAATGGATGATCTTATGGAAATTAAAGAAACTGTTGACCAAATTAAAAAGATTCTGGACACTCATAGTACAAGACTAGAGGAAGTTGAACAACGAATCAGTGACCTGGAAGATGACAGAATGGAAAATGAAAGCATAAAAGAAAGAATGGGGAAAAAAATTGAAAAAATCGAAATGGACCTCAGGGATATGATAGATAATATGAGACGTCCGAATATAAGACTCATTGGTGTTCCAGAAGGGGAAGAAAAGGGTAAAGGTCTAGGAAGAGTATTCAAAGAAATTGTTGGGGAAAACTTCCCAAATCTTCTAAACAACATAAATACACAAATCATAAATGCTCAGCGAACTCCAAATAGAATAAATCCAAATAAACCCACTCCGAGACATATTCTGATCACACTGTCAAACACGGAAGAGAAGGAGCAAGTTCTGAAAGGAGGAAGAGAAAAGCAATTCACCACATATGAAGGAAACAACATAAGACTAAGTAGTGACTACTCAGCAGCCACCATGGAGGCGAGAAGGCAGTGGCACGATATATTTAAAATTCTGAGTGAGAAAAATTTCCAGCCAAGAATACTTTATCCAGCAAAGCTCTCCTTCAAATTTGAGGGAGAGCTTAAATTTTTCACAGACAAATGCTGAGAGAATTTGCTAACAAGAGACCTGCCCTACTGGAGATACTAAAGGGAGCCCTACAGACAGAGAAACAAAGACAGGACAGAGAGACTTGGAGAAAGGTTCAGTACTAAAGAGATTCGGTATGGGTACAATAAAGGATATTAATAGACAGAGGGGAAAAATATGACAAACATAAACCAAAGGATAAGATGGCTGATTCAAGAAATGCCTTCACGGTTATGACGTTGAATGTAAATGGATTAAACTCCCCAATTAAAAGATATAGATTCGCAGAATGGATCAAAAAAAATAAACCATCAGTATGTTGCATACAAGAGACTCATCTTAGACACAGGGACACAAAGAAACTGAAAGTGAAAGGATGGAAAAAAATATTTCATGCAAGCTACAGCCAAAAGAAAGCAGGTGTAGCAATATTAATCTCAGATAAAATAGACTTTAAATGCAGGGATGTTTTGAGAGACAAAGAAGGCCACTACATACTAATAAAAGGGGCAATTCGACAAGAAGAAATAACAATCGTAAATGTCTATGCACCCAGTCAAGGTGCCACAAAATACATGAGAGAAACACTGGCAAAACTAAAGGAAGCAATTGATGTTTCCACAATAATTGTGGGAGACTTCAACACATCACTCTCTCCTATAGATAGATCAAGCAGACAGAAGACCAATCAGGAAATTGAAAACCTAAACAATCTGATAAATGAATTAGATTTAACAGACATATTCAGGACATTACATCCCAAATCACCAGGATACACATACTTTTCTAGTGCTCATGGAACTTTCTCCAGAATAGATCATATGCTGGGACATAAAACAAGCCTCAATAAATTTAAAAAGATAAAAATTATTCAAAGCACATTCTCTGACCACAATGGAATACAATTAGAAGTCAATAACCGTCAGAGATTTAGAAAATTCACAAATACCTGGAGGTTAAACAACACACTCCTAAACAATCAGTGGGTTAAAGAAGAAATAGCAAGAGAAATTGCTAAATATATAGAGACGAATGAAAATGAGAACACAACATACCAAAACCTATGGGATGCAGCAAAAGCAGTGCTAAGGGGGAAATTTATAGCACTAAACGCATATATGAAAAAGGAAGAAACAGCCAAAATCAAAGAACTAATGGATCAACTGAAGAAGCTAGAAAATGAACAGCAAACCAATCCTAAACCAAGTAGAAGAAAAGAAATAACAAGGATTAAAGCAGAAATAAATGACATAGAGAACAAAAAAACAAGAGAGAGAATAAATAACACCAAAAGTTGGTTCTTTGAGAAGATTAACAAGATTGACAAGCCCCTAGCTAGACTGACAAAATCAAAAAGAGAGAAGACCCATATAAACAAAATAATGAATGAAAAAGGTGACATAACTGCAGATCCTGAAGAAATTAAAAAAATTATAAGAGGATGCTATGAACAACTGTATGGCAACAAACTGGATAATGTAGAAGAAATGGACAATTTCCTGGAAACATATGAACAACCTAGAATGACCAGAGAAGAAATAGAAGATCTCAACCAACCCATCACAAGCAAAGAGATCCAATCAGTCATCAAAAATCTTCCCACAAATAAATGCCGAGGGCCAGATGGCTTCACAGGGGAATTCTACCAAACTTTCCAGAAAGAACTCACACCAGTCTTACTGAAACTCTTTCAAAACATTGAAGAAAATGGAACACTACCTAACTCATTTTATGAAGCTAACATCAATCTAATACCAAAACCAGGCAAAGATGCTGCAAAAAAGGAAAACTAACGGCCAATCTCCCTAATGAATATAGATGCAAAAATCCTCAACAAAATACTTGCAAATCGAATCCAAAGACACATTAAAAAAATCATACACCATGACCAAGTGGGGTTCATTCCAGGCATGCAAGGATGGTTCAACATAAGAAAATCAATCAATGTATTACAACACATTAACAAGTCAAAAGGGAAAAATCAATTGATCATCTCAATAGATGCTGAAAAAGCATTTGACAAAATCCAACATCCCTTTTTGATAAAAACACTTCAAAAGGTGGGAATTGAAGGAAACTTTGTCAACATGATATAGAGCATGTATGAAAAACCCACAGCCAGCATAGTACTCAATGGTGAGAGACTGAAAGCCTTCCCTCTAAGATCAGGAACAAGACAAGGATGCCTGCTGTCACCACTGTTATTCAACATTGTGCTGGAAGTGCTAGCCAGGGCAATCCGGCAAGACAAAGAAATAAAAGGCATCCAAATTGGACAAGAAGAAGTAAAACTGTCATTGTTTGCAGATGATATGATCTTATATCTGGAAAACCCTGAGGAATCAACGATACAGCTACTAGAGCTAATAAACAAATTTTGCAAAGTAGCGGGATGCAAGATAAATGCACATAAGTCAGTAATGTTTCTATATGCTAGAAATGAACAAACTGAAGAGACACTCAAGAAAAAGATACCATTTTCAATAGCAACTAAAAATATCAAGTACCTAGGAATAAACTTAACCAAAGATGTAAAAGACCTATACAAAGAAAACTACATAACTCTACTAAAAGAAATAGAAGGGGACTTTAAAAGATGGAAAAATATTCCATGTTCATGGATAGGAAGACTAAATGTCATTAAGATGTCAATTCTACCCAAACTCATCTACAGATTCAATGCAATCCCAATCAAAATTCCAACAACCTACTTTGCAGACTTGGAAAAGCTAGTTATCAAATTTATTTGGAAAGGGAAGATGCCTCGAATTGCTAAAGACACTCTAAAAAAGAAAAACGAAGTGGGAGGACTTACACTCCCTGACTTTGAAGCTTATTATAAAGCCACAGTTGCCAAAACAGCATGGTACTGGCACAAAGATAGACATATAGATCAATGGAATCGAATTGAGAATTCAGAGATAGACACTCAGATCTATGGCCGACTGATCTTTGATAAGGCCCCCAAAGTCACTGAACTGAGTCATAATGGTCTTTTCAACAAATGAGGCTGGGAGAGTTGGATATCCATATCCAAAAGAATGAAAGAGGACCCCTACCTCACCCCCTACACAAAAATTAACTCAAAATGGACCAAAGATCTCAATATAAAAGAAAGTACCATAAAACTCCTAGAAGATAATGTAGGAAAACATCTTCAAGACCTTGTATTAGGCGGCCACTTCCTAGACTTTACACCCAAAGCAGAAGCAACAAAAGAAAAAATAGATAAATGGGAACTCCTCAAGCTTAGAAGTTTCTGCACCTCAAAGGAATTTCTCAAAAAGATAAAGAGGCAGACAACTCAATGGGAAAAAATTTTTGGAAACCATGTATCTGACAAAAGACTGATATCTTGCATATGTAAAGAAATCCTACAACTCAATGACAGTAGTACAGACAGCCCAATTATAAAATGGGCAAAAGATATGAAAAGACAGTTCTCTGAAGAGGAAATAGAAATGGCTAAGAAACACATGAAAAAATGTTCAGCTTCACTAGCTATTAGAGAGATGCAAATTAAGACCACAATGAGATACCATCTAACACGGGTTAGAATGGCTGCCATTAAACAAACAGGAAACTACAAATGCTGGAGGGGATGTGGAGAAATTGGAACTCTTATTCATTGTTGGTGGGACTGTATAATGGTTCAGCCACTCTGGAAGTCAGTCTGGCAGTTCCTTAGAAAAGTAGATATAGAGTTACCATTCGATCCAGCAATTGCACTTCTCGGTATATACCCGGAAGATCGGAAAGCAGTGACACGAACAGATGTCTGCACGCCAATGTTCGTAGCAGCATTATTCACAATTGCCAAGAGATGGAAACAACCCAAATGTCCTTCAACAGATGAGTGGATAAATAAAATGTGGTATATACACACGATGGAATACTACGCGGCAGTAAGAAGGAACGATCTCGTGAAACATATGACAACATGGATGAACCTTGAAGACATAATGCTGAGCGAAATAAGCCAGGCACAAAACGAGAAATATTATATGCTACCACTAATGTGAACTTTGAAAAATGTAAAACAAATTGTGTATAATGTAGAATGTAGGGGAACTAGCAATAGAGAGCAATTAAGGAAGGGGGAACAATAATCCAAGGAGAACAGATAAGCTGTTTAACATTCTGGGGATGCCCAGGAATGACTATGGTCTGTTAATTTCTGATGGATATAGTAGGAGCAACTTCACAGAAATGTTGCTATATTAGGTAACTTTCTTGGGGTAAAGTAGGAACATGTTGGAAGTTAAGCAGTTATCTTAGGTTAGTTGTCTTTTTCTTACTCCCTTGTTATGGTCTCTTTGAAATGTTCTTTTATTGTATGTTTGTTTTCTTTTTAACTATTTTTTGATACAGTTGATTTAAAAAAGAAGGGAAAGTAAAAAAAAAAAACAAGGAAAAAAAGATGTAGTGCCTCCTTGAGGAGCCTGTGGAGAATGCAAGGGTATTGGGCTACCCCACCTCCATGGTTGCTAACGTGACCACAGACATAGGGGACTGGTGGTTTGATGGGTTGAGCCCTCTACCATAGGTTTTACCCTTGGGAAGACGGTTGCTGCAAAGGAGAGGCTAGGCCTCCCTATGATTGTGCCTAAGAGCCTTCTCTCAAATGCCTCTTTGTTGTTCAGATGTGGCCCTCTCTCTCTGGCTAAGCCAACTTGAAAGGTGAAATCACTGCCCTCCCCCGTACGTGGGATCGGACACCCAGGGGAGTGAATCTCCCTGGCAATGTGGAATATGACTCCCAGGGAGGAATGTAGACCTGGCATCGTGTGACGGAGAACATCTTCTTGATCAAAAGGGGGATGTGAAAGGAAATGAAATAAGCTTCAGTAGCAGAGAGATTCCAAAAGGAGCCGAGAGGTCACTCTGGTGGGCACTCTTACGCACACTTTAGACAACCCTTTTTAGGTTCTAAAGAATTGGGGTAGCTGGTGGTGGATACCTGAAACTATCAAACTACAACCCAGAACCCATGAATCTCGAAGACAGTTGTATAAAAATGTAGCTTATGAGGGGTGACAATGGGATTGGGAAAGCCATA
This sequence comes from Choloepus didactylus, assembly GCF_015220235.1. Lineage (NCBI taxonomy): Eukaryota > Metazoa > Chordata > Mammalia > Pilosa > Megalonychidae > Choloepus > Choloepus didactylus. The sequence continues at coordinate 180,312,779 of NC_051307.1, forward strand.
AGGACCACACTCCACTTTGTCTAGTTTATGGATGGATGAGTAGAAAAAATAGGGGAAGGAAAGAAACAGACAAAGGTACCCAGTGTTCTTTTTACTTCAATTGCTCTTTTTCACTCTAATTATTATTCTTGTTATTTTTGTGTGTGTGGTAATGAAGGTGTCAGGGATTGATTTAGGTGATGAATGTACAACTATGTAATGGTACTGTGAACAATCAAAAGTACGATTTGTTTTGTATGACTGCGTGGTATGTGAATATATCTCAATAAAATGAAGATAAAAATAAATAAATAAATAAATAAAGAGATTGGTCTACAATTTTCTTTGTTTTGTAGTATCTTTTTCTGGTTTTGGTATTAGGATGATGTTGGCTTCATAGAGTGAGTTGGGTAGCTTTCCCTCCTTTTCAGTTTTTTTGTAGAGTTTGAGCAGCATTGATATTAATTCTTTCTTGTATGCTTGGTACAATTCACATGTGAAACCATCTGGTCCTGGGCTTTTATTTTTTGAGAGCTTTTTGATAACTGACTCAATCTCTTTCCTTGTGATTGGTTTGTTGAGGTCATCTGTTTCTTTTCGGGTCAATGTTTGCTGTTTATGCTTTTCTAGGAAGCTGTCCATTTCATGTAATTTTTCCAGTTTATTAGCATTAGTTGCTCATAGTATCGTCTCATTATCTCCTTTATTTCTGCAGGTCAGCAGTTATGTTTCCTTTCCCTTTCTGCTTGCATTTATTTGCATTCACTCTCTCTCTTGCTCGCTCTTTTTATTTTTAATTTATTTTTGTTAGCCTAGCTAAGGGGCCCATCAATTTTGTTGATTTTTTCGAAGAGCCAGCTGCTGGTTTTGTTGTCTCTATTGTTTTCCTGTTCTCAGTTTCATTTATTTCTGCTCTAATCTTTGTTATTTCTTTCCTTCTTGCTTTGGGGTTTATTTGCTGTTCTTTCTCTGGTTCCTTCAGGTGGACAGTTAATGTCTCAATTTTTGCTCTCTCTCCTCTTAATTGGTATTGCATTGAATCTATAAATCAGTTTAGGTAGAGCTGACATCTTAATTATATTTAGTCTTCCAATCCATGAACACGGTATGTTCTTCCATTTGTTTTAGGTCCTGTTCGATTTCTTTTTGCAGTGTCTTGTAGTTTTCTTTGTATATGTCTTTGGATGCATTCGTTAAGTTTATTCCTAAATATTCATTCTTTTGGTTGGTATTATAAATGGAATTTTTTTGTTTATTTCTTCCTCTTGTTGCACATTACTTATGTATAAGAACACTACAGATGTTTGTGTGTTGATCTTGTAGCCTGCCACTAGGCTGTATTCATTGATTAGCTCTAATAGCTTTGCTGTAGATTTTTCTGGATTTTTTACATATAGAATCATTTTTTTTAGGTCTTGTTTGACTTCTTTTAGCAGTTTTTTGTAGTTTTCTTTGTATAGGTCTTTGGAGGCCTTCGTTAAGTTTTTTCCCAAATAAAGTTTATTCCTAAATAGGCATTTAGGACAATAAATTTCCCTCTCAGCACCGCCTTTGCTGCATCCCATAAGTTTTGATATGTTGTGTTTTTATTGTCATTTGACTTGAGGTGTTTACTAATTTCTCTTGTAATTTCTTCCTTTACCCACTGGTTTTCTAAGAGTGTGTTGTTTGTCTCCATATATTTGTGAATTTTACAATCTTCTGCCTGTTATTTATTTCTAACCTCTCTCCATTATGATCTAAGATGGTATTTTTTATAATATAAAAACTTTTAAATTTCTTGAGACTTGGTTTGTGACCCAGCCTGTGGTCTATCCTAGAGAATGTTCCATGAGCACTTGAGAAAAACATGTATCCTGCTGTCATGGGATGTAGTGTTCTATAAATGTCTGTCAAGTCTAGTTCATTTATCATACAGTTCAACATTTCCGTTTCCTTGTTGATCCTCTGTCTAGATGTTCTATCCATTGATGAAAGCGGTGTATTGAAGTCTCCAACTATTATTTTGGGGTTATCTACTTCTCTTTCAGTGTTCTCAGTGTTTGCCTCATGAATTTTGGGGCACTCTGGCTTGGTGCATAAATATTTTTAATTGTTATATTTTCTTGATGAATTGATCCATTTATTAATATATAGGTCCTTTGTCTCTTTTAATTGTTTTACTTTTGAAGACTTCTTTGTCTGATAATGATATAGCTCTCCCACTTTTTGTGGTTGCTGTTTGCATGAAATATCTTTTTTCCAACCTTTCACTTTTAGCCTATTTTTGTCTTTGTGTCTATGGTGAGTTTCTTGTAGACAGCATATAGATGGGTCCTGTTTTTTAATCCATTCTGCCAGTCTGTGTCTTTTTATTGGGGAGTTTAATCCATTAACATTTAGTGTTATTACTGTAAGGAAGTAATTTCTTCTATCATTTTGTCTTTTGAGTTTTGTATGTAATGTCTTATTTTTTCCTCTCTTTCTTTTTACCCTTCCTGATAATCTTCATTTCTACACTCTTCTTCAAACCTCTTTCTCCTGTCTTTTCCTATCAGCCTGTAGCACTCCCTTTAGTATTTCTTATAGCACCAGTCTCTTTTTCACTAACTCTCTTAGTGTCTGTTTGTCTGGAAATATTTTAATCTCTCCCTCATTTTTTTGTTTTTGTTTTTGTTTTTTGTTTTTTTTTTATATTTTTCTTTTTCTTCTCCCTCATTTTTGAAGGACAGTTTTGCCGGATATAGAATTCTTGGTTGGCATTGCTTCTCTTTCAGTATCTTAAATATATCTTACCATTGTCTTCTTGCCTCCATGGTTTCTGTATAGAAATCTGTACATAGTCTTATCGAGTTTCCCTTGTGTGTGATGGATTGCTTTTCTCTTGCTTCTTTCAGAATTCTCTTTGTCTTTGACATTGGACAGTCTGATCAGAAAGTATCTTGGAGCAGGTGTCTTGGGGTCCATTCTGTTTGAGATGCTCTGTCCTTCTTGAATCTCTGATTTTCTGTCTTTTCATAAGAGTTGGGACATTTTCGGTGATTATTTCTTCTGTTATTATTTCTGCCCCTTTTCCCCTCTCTTCTCCCTCTGGGACACCCATAACATGTATATATATATGCATTTCATGTTGTCACTCAGCTCCCTAAGACCCTGCTCATGTTTTTCCATTCTTTTCACCATCTGTTCTTTTGTGTGTGTGAATTCGGACGTCTGGTCTTCCAATTCACTGATCCTTTCTTCTGCCTGTTCAAATCTACTGTTGTATACCTCCAATGTCTTTTTCATCTTCTCCATTATGCCCTTCATTCCCATAAGTTCTGCCATTTGATTTTTCAAGTTTATGAATTCTTCGTTATGGTCATCCAGTGTTCTCCTTATATCCTTCTTCTCTTTTACTATGTCTTCCCTCAGTTCATTGACTTGATTTTTGAATTGATTTAGCTTTGTTTGAACATCTCCAATTAGTTCTTCCTTCAGTTCATTGGATTGGTTTAGCAATAATTACTTCAACTCCTGTGTCTTGATTGAACTATTAGTTTGTTTCTTTGGTTGGTCGATATTTTCATATTTCCTATTGTGGCTTGTTATGTTAAGCTGTATAGGCATCTGACTTTCTTCATTAGTTTATCTTGGAGCTTGTTTTCACTCTTTTGTCTAGGGTTTTATTTGTTGCTTGGCTTTGTTCTCTAACCCTTGGTGTTCAGTTCAGCCTGTTTTAGACCTTTAACAGATTCTGTTTAGTTGATCAGAGTTTTTCATCTCTTGTTTTTCTGTTTCTTGTCCTGCCTCTGTGTAGCCTTCTTGTGTGATGGACTCCTCAGATATGGTCAACCCCAGTCAGGTTTTCCCAGTTCAGAGAGGCCCAGGTCTCAGGAGGAGGGTTTGGAGTTTCCTTGAGAATGAGACCCTCCTGTGAGGCCTTTAGAGTCTATGCTTCTCCTCTGCTGTCCAGCAGGTGGCACTTGCCAGCCTGCAGTTACCCCAACAGCGTAAGGAGGCGTGGAATGTTTACTTCTCTGGGTGACTCTGATCCTGTCAGGGGCATGGCTGACTGAAGCTGGTTCCTGAATTCCAGCCCCTGGGATCTGAGTTCCCAAAAGGAGGGCTATCACTGGAGCTGGGCCACGATTCCCTTTTCTTGGGAAGTTATGGTGTTTAGTGAATTTTCTCAGCCACTAGACTTATTGCTTTGTCTCTCAGAACTATCTTAGCTCTGCTCTTGCCTGGGCCCAAATTGGAAGTCTTTGAGGCTTTCTATATTGGGCTTCTTAGAGTAATTGTTTTAGAAAAAGAGAAAAAAGATTTAAAAAGAAGAAGTGCCCAGTATGGACTGTCTACAGTCCTTGCAGATCTACTGGGCTTTTGACATGCTAAAAGACAAGGAGTTGAGGGCGATTAAGGAACAATCAAGAAAGCAGAGGAAACAGCTCTTCAGACAAGGGTCCTTGTCCCCTGGATTTGCATATGCACCTGATTCTGTTTGAGCCCTGCCCTTCTCCATATCATGTTCACCACAACTCCAAAAAGTCTCTGTTTTTATTTTGCGGTTTGTTTTGCTGTTTTTGCTAGCCGTATCTCTTTTCCCCTGGGCTGACTGGTCCCAGATTCTCCGGTGTCTGGTCTCAGTCTATCTATGTTTGGAGTTTGTGATCAGCAGTCTGAGTTTTCAATCAGAGGTGCAACTGCAGTTCTCCCTCCTGGTTCCCAGCACCGACGGCCCCTCCTCCCAGGGGACTGTGCCTGGCAGGGAGGGGCGCGGGTCCCCTGGCCACGAGAACTTACAGATTTCGCTGATCCCAGCTGTTCCATGTGTTCTTGAGTCTTGTATGAAGTATGTCCAAAGTCAAATTGCTCTGTGGTGTCCGGTCCATGCAGTTCCTGGTTTTCTACCAACTGCCCTATAGGAGTAACTAAAACCCACACCTCACCACTCCACCATCTTGCCCCACCCCTTTTCGATACTTGTCAATTGATTTTTGACAAGTACACTCAGTGGGGGAAAAATACTGTAACATGTTACTGGGATTACTGGATAGCTATATGCAAAAGAATGAAGGTGGGTCCCTACCACACATTGTACCGAAATTAACTCAAAATGGATCAAACACCTAAATATAAGAACTAAAACCATAGAACTCCAGAAGAAAATATCAGGAAACATCTTCAGGACCTAGTGTTAGGCAGTGGTTTCTTACACTTTACAATAAAAGCAACAAATGAAACAGTAGATAAATGGGACTTAATAAAAATTAGAAGCTTTCGTGCAACAAAGGACTTTATTACAAAGATGAAAAGACAGCCTACATAATAGGAGAAATAATTTGCAAACCACTTATCTGGAAAGGGTTTAATATCCAGAATAAATAACTTCTACAACTCAACAACAAAAAGACAATCTAATTTTAAAATGGGGAAAAGCCTTGAATACACATTTCTCTAAAGTAAATATACAGATGGTCAGTAAGAGCGTGAAAAGATGTTCAGCATCATTATCCATTAGGAAAATGAAAATCAAAACCACAATGAAATATCATCTACACCCATAGAATGGCTACTATTAAAAAAAAAAAAAACAAAATAACAAATGTTGGAAAGTATGTGGAGAAATAGGAACACTCATACATTGTTGGTGGAAATGTAAAATGGTGCAGTCACTGTGCAAAAGTTTGGCAATTCCTCAGAAAAATTTTCAGTTAGAATTGCTGTATGACCTGGCAATCCCACTTTTAGGTATATACCCAAAATAATTGAAAACAAGAAAGGAAACAAGTATTTCCACAGCAGTGTTAATAGTGGCATTACTCACAATTGCCAAAAGGTGGAAGCAACCCAAGTGTCCATTAACAGATGAATAGATAAAATATGGTATGTACATATAATGGAATGTTATTCAGCTGTAAAAAGGAATGAAGTCCTGATACATGCAACAACTTCAATGAACCTTGAAGGCATCGTGTTTAATGAAATAAGCCAGACACAAAAGGACAGATACTGTATGGTTTTACTTACATGAAAGAAGCAGAATGTTCACATTAATAGAGTCAGAAACTAGAATATAGGTTACCAGGGGTCGAGTGGGGAAGAGGAATGGAGAGTTAATGGTTAATTGGTATGGAATTTCTATCTGGGGTGATGGAAAGGTTTTGGCAATGGCTGATGGTGATGGAGGCACAAGTTTGCATATGTAATTAACACCACTGAATTGTACATTTGAATAGGGACTGAACGGGAAATTTTAGTTCGCGTATAAGTACCACAAACACGCAGAAACCCACAAAACTGTACAACATAGAGTAACTCGTAATGTAAACAATGGGCTAAAATTAATAACAATTATAATGTTTCATGAATTTTAACAAAGGGGTACCACACTAATGCAAAATGTTAATAAGGAAAACTTCATGATGAATGCATTATGCTTCTGTAAGCCTACAACTGCTTTAATAAAAATAAAATAATGGTTTTTTTGGAGGAAGGGGGAAGCTAGAATTTGCTTGCAACTGTCATGCATAGAATAGATGAAGCAGTGTTTTATTGTATTTTGCTTAATTTTGTTACTTGTATTTAGAGTCAAAGTAAATGAAAACATGGCATTACTTTCATAAAAGCAGATTTTAAATCAGAAGCTGTAGATTAAAGTTGGGGCCTAGTATTAGTTTTGGCCTCATATATTCTAATACTCATATACTCACATACACATTCAGGATTGTTCTGTCTTCTTGGAGAATTGATCACTTTCTCTTGATGTAATGTCCCTCTTTATCCCTGATAAATTTTCTTGCTCGGAAATATGCTTTATCTGAAATGAGTACAGCCACACAAGCTCTCTTTTGATTATAGTTAGCATGATACATCTTTCTCTATCCTTTTTAATTTAAAGTGGGTTTCTTATAGACAACATATAATTGGTTCCTTTTTTTTTTTTTATCTTTTCTGATCATCATTGTCTTTTTAAGTGGTTTTATATAGTTGGATTACCATCTACCATATTTGTATTCTTTTCTAGTCCTTGCTCCTGTTCTTTATGATTCCATTTTCTCTCCTCTCTTAGCAGATCAATTATACTTCTCTTAAAAACATTTTTAGTGGTTGTCCTAGTGTTTACAATATACATGTACAGCTATTCTAAGTCTGCTTTCAAATAATACTATAACATTTCATGTGTAATGTAGTTACTTTATAAAGGTATCCCCAATTTCTACTTACTGCCCCTTATCACATTGCTATTAAATACTTCACTTATTCAGAGACTGTTATCATCCAATATATTGTTGCAATTATTATCTTGAATGAAGTGTTATGGGTTAGATCAGTTAAGAAAAAGAAAAGATTTTAGTTTTCTTCATTTACTACTTCTTGAACATTCTTTTTTACTTTATGCAGATCCAAGTTTCTGACCTATATAATTTTTCTTCTCTCTAAAAAACTTCTGTTAACGTTTTTTTGTGAGACAGCAACTCCCCAAGTTTTTCTTTGTTTGAGAAAGTCTTTATTTCTCCTTCACTTTTTCCACTGCTTACAGAATTTTAAGTTGGTTGTTTTCTTCTTTATACACTTTTAAGTATGTCACTTCATTCTCTTCTAGATAGCACAGTTTCCGAAGAGAAATCTGATGTAATTCTTGTCACTGTTCCTCTGGATATAAGATGTGTTTTCCCTCTGGCTTATTTCAAGATTTTCTTTGTCTTTCATTTTCTGTAGTCTGATATAAGTCCAAGTACAGCTTTTTGGGTATTTATCTTGCTTGGTGTTCTGTGAGTTTCTTGGATCTGTGGTTTGGTGTTTGTCAATAATTTTGGAAAATTCTTAGCCATTGTTACTTTACAATTTCTTGTATTCCTTTCTCTCTGTCTTCTCCTTCTGGTACTACCATTATGCATCCTTTACACCTCCCACAGTTATCTCACAGTTCTCGGATATTCTGTTCTTTGTTTTTTGCTTATTGTCTCTCTTTTTTTAAGTGTCTTTTTAGTCCCCCCCTTTTTTTCACAGTAACATGGCAATTTTAGTGTATGAAATAACTATTCATTTTGCTAAATTGGCATGTCTTCAAGCTCACTGATTTTTTTTTTTTCATTGGCCAAGTGCAGTCTACTGATGAGCCCATCAAAGGCATTCTTTATTTCTGATTCAGTGTTTTTGATTCTCAGCATTTCCTTTTGGTTCTTTCTTAATGTTTCTTTCTCTGTGCTTACATTACCCTTCTGTTCTTGCCTGTTGTCCATCTTTACCATTTGAGCTCTTAGCATATTAATCATAGTTATTTAAAATTCCCAGTCTGGTAATTCTGAAGCCTCTGCCATATCTGAGTTTGTGTCTGATGCTTGCCCTGCCCCTTCATTCTGTTTTTTTGCTTTTTTTTTTTTTTTTAGGGTTTTTTTTTTTTTCATTTTTATTGAGATTGTTCAGATACCGTACAATTATCCAAAGATCCAAAGTGTACAATCACTTGCCCCTGGGTACCCTCATACAGCTGTGCATCCATCACACTTAATTTTTGTTCAATTTTTAGAAACTTTTCATTACTCCAACAAGAAATAAAGTGAAAGATGAAAAAAAGAAAAGGAAACTCTAAACCTCCCCTATCCCTAACCAACCCCCCTCAATTGTTGACTCCTAGTATTGATATAGTACGTTTGCTACTGTTTATGAAAAAATGTTGAAATACTACTAACTGTAGTATGTAATTTGTAATAGGTATATAGTTCTTCCCTATATGCCCCTCTATTATTAACTTCTAATTGTATTGTCATACATTTGTTCTGGTTCATGAAGTGATTTCTAGTATTTGTACAGTTGATCATGGACATTGCCCACCATAGGATTCAGAGCCTCCTGTCTTCTATCCTCAGATCCCATCCAGGGTCATCCTTGGCATTTAATTGTCATCTATTTAGACTGCCTTTTTTTTTTTTTTTTTTTCCAATTGTGGAAACATATACAGCCTAAATCTTCCCATTCCACCCCCTCCCTAGCATTCCATTAGTGGGATTAATCACATTTAGAATGTTGTAATGCTATCACCTTCCCACCATCCATTACTAGAAATTTCCCTTCACGTCAAACAGCAACTCTACACTCATTTCTTAACTCCCCATTGCCCCTTCTCACACTTCTCATAACCCCTATTCAACTTTTCATCTCTATGGTCATATTCTCTGATAATTTCTTTGTGTTTACTGTGGGGCTTAAATTTAACCTCTTAAGTCCATAACAATCTTGTTTTTCTTTGATACCAACTTAACTTCAATAGGACCCATAAAGTATGTTCCTATACTCCTCCATTCCCCTGCCTTTATATATAGTTCTTGTCAAAAATTACATATTTTACATTGAGTCCAAAACCACTGATTTGTCATTAGAGTTTATGTATTTTATATCCTGTAGGAAGTAAATAGTGGAGTTACAAATCAAAAATTATTGACTTCTATTTGAATTCATTGCGGTCAGAGAATGTGCTTTGAATATACTCAATTTTTTTTTCAATTTATTGAGACTTGTTTTATGTCCCAGCATATGGTCAATTCTGGAGAAAGATCCGTGATAACTAGAGAAAAATGTGTGTCCTGGTGATTTGGGATGTAAGGTTCTATATATGTCTGTTAAAATTCTCTGTATCTCTCTCTCCTTCTTTGTTTCTCTGTTGGTAGGGCTCCCTTTAGTATCTGAAGTAGGGCAGGTCTTTTATTTGCAAAATCTCTCAGCATTTGTTTGTCTGTGAAGAATTGAAGCTCTCCCTCAAATTTGAAGGAGAGTTTTGCTAGATAAAGTATTCTTGGTTGGAAATTTTTCTCTCTTAGAATTTTAAATATGTCATGCCACTGCCTTCTCGCCTCCGTGGTGGCCGTTGAGTAGTCACTACTTGGTCTTACGTTGTTTCCTTTGTATGTGGTGAATTGCTTTTCTCTTGCTGCTTTCAGAACTTGCTCCTTCTCTTCAGTATTTGACAGTCTGATCAGGATATGTCTCGGAGTGGGTTTATTTGGATTTATTCTATTTGGAGTTCGCTGGGCATTTATGCTTTGTGTATTTATATTGTGTAAAAGGTTTGGGAAGTTTTCCCCAACAATTTCTTTGAATACTCTTTCTAGACCTTTACCTTTCTCTTCCCCTTCTGGGACACCAATGAGTCTTAAATTTGGACGTTTTATTTTATCTATCATATCCCTGAGATCCGTTTTGATTTTTTCCATTTTTTTTCTCCATTCTTTCTTTTGGTCTTTCATTTTCTGTTCTGTGGTCCTCTAGGACTCTGAGTTGTTGTTCACCTTTCTCTAATCTTATATTATGAGTATCCAGAGTCTTTTTAATTTGGCCAACACTTTCTTTTATTTCCATAAGATCTTCTGTTTTTTTATTTACTCTTGCAATTTCTTCTTTATGCTCTTCTAGGATCTTCTTTATGTCCTGTATATCCTGTGCCATGTTCTTCTTCATGTCCTTTATATCTTGTGCCATGCTCTCATTCTTAGACTGTAGTCCTTTGATTAATTGCGCCAAGTACTGTGTCTCTTCCGATTGTTTGATTTGGGTGTTTGGGATTGGGTTCTCCATATCATCTGGTTTTAGGAAATGCTTTAAGATTTTCTGTTGTTTTTGACCTCTTGGCATTTGCTTTGCTTGATAGCTGTGATCTTCCAGGACCTCTGCTGAGGGAAGGCTGTGCTACGTCACAAGTGCACGCCTTCCCTCAAGGGAAGCCCCGGGCCGCTGGGCAGTGCAGGGGTGCTCCCAGCCTGATGCAAAAATGGCTGAATGGGGCGTCTCAACCCCCCTCCCTTTTCGCACTGCTCCGCCTTCCCAGCTGCGGGACAACTAGCTGTGCCATGAGATACACTCCCTGTCAGTCTGTGTTTCCTGGCGTGGCTCTGGGCTGTGGGTATGGCCCCGGGCAGGAGTGTCGCCAGCATGCCGGGAAGTTGGCTGCAAGGGGTGCGGTTTCTTTCTCCTTTTGGCTCTCTCCTCTGTCCCTCTGGCCCCGGGACAGTCAGCCGTGGGTATGGGGAGGGCTATCCTCCATACCAGACACCGAGGTGTTGGCTACAGCCCGCTCCTGCAGTGCTTCACTGAGTGGTTCTCACTGCTGTATCTGCAGCTGCTCCCAGGTTTTTTTTTGTTTGTTTTTTGCTTTTAAAAAAGAACTGGTCCATCTCCAAACGCCAACCCGCAGTTTCCCCACACCACAGCGCGGCCACAGAGCTTTCAGCCAGCTTACTCACTTGTTTCAGAATGCAGACTCCCAGTTTCACCAAGTGTACGGTCCCTGTGGTTTTAGCAGACCTTGTCCAGCTGGTGCATCACTGGAAGTAGTATTCTGAGTCACTTTCTGGTTTTTATCTAGTAATTTTCACAGAGATGTTTTTTTGCCCTGTCTCATCTAGCCACCATCTTAGGTTCTCTCACCTTGCGTTTTTATAAACTTAACCCTTAAAAATTCAGTTTTGGTGCTGGATTTGAATCATGTTGCAGGGGATCCCACCAGGGCAATTCACGTGCAGGCAGCCCAAGTATACCCAGAGCCCTAGGCGCCACCTCCATGGGTTCCACGCGAATGAAGTGCTTGTCCTGCCTGCCAAGGCAGCTGCTTTGAAATGACTGTTTATTTTTAAATAGAGAAGTTGTGAGTTTACATAACAATCATGTATAAAATACTGTATTGCTGTATACCAACCTATCATTAACAACTTGCATTGGTGTGGAATATTTGTTACAATTGGTAGCCCATTTTTATAATTGTACTATTAAATATAATCCATGGTTTAACTTATGGTTCACTGTTTGTGTAGTGTACTTCAGTGGATTTTTAAAAATGTTTATTCTGTCACCATATATAAAATCTAATATTTCCCCCTTTTAATCTTTTTAATTGTAAAATTTAAACATATATACAGAACAGTGATAACTTTCAAAGTATGATTTAACAATTAGTTAGCAAATTTCAAAGAATGTTGTGGGTTACAGATCCACCATTTCAGTTATTTCCTTCTAGCTATTCTAATACTCTAACATCTAAAAATATACGTATATATTTATTTATTTATATAGAGATTCAGTATCCGTAATCCTTTGCTAAATCCTGTCTTGTCTATTGGCTACCCCTTCCTCTCATTTAATTACTTTCTCAATCTTTAGGGATGTCTAGATAGTGACTAGCCTAACTTGTTCATATTGAAAAGGGGTGTTGACATTATGGGGAAGGGAAGCTGCATCAGATTGATGTTCTTAAAGAGGCTTTTACCTTTGGGTTTTAGGACTTGAGTAGCATAGGAACACTCTGGTGGATTTAAGTTTCTGAAAGGTATACTTAGTGAGTAAAATTTTTATAGTCTCAGATAGGGACCTAGGTATTTCGGGGCTGCTGTTGTTTAGGGCTTGGCATGCTGATGCCATTTGGGATATCTAGCTGGAGCTTGCATAAAAGTTAGCTCCAGGATAGCCTCTTGACTCTATTTGAAATCTCTTAGCTACTGTAACGTAATTTAAAAAAATTTTTTTATAATGCATTTTTTAAAAGTTGTGAACTTTAACATATATACATAACAGTGATGACTGTCAAAGTATGAATTAACAAGTAGAGAGCAAATTTCAGAGAATGTCATGGGTAACAGTTCCACGTCTTCAGCTATTTCTATTATTATAAAATATAGCATGCATACAGAAAGGTGTTAACTTTCGATATACAGCTCAACAAGCAGTTACATAAGTAATTTCAAAATTTGTTATGCTTACAGTTCCACTGTTTCAGTTCTTTCCTTGTTATGCAATGTAGGGTATATACAGAAAGGTGAAGACTTTCAAAGACCGATTCAACAAGTAGCTGTAGAACAAATTTCAAAGGATATTATAGGTTACATTCCACCATGTCATTTACCTCCTTCCAGCTATTCCAACACCCCAGCATCTAATATGTATATATTTATATAAAGTTTCAGTATTCATAGTCCTTTGTTAAATCTTACCTTGTTTGTTGCTACTCCTTCCTCTCACTTAATCTCTTTCTTCATCTTTTGGGGTGTCTAGGCAATGAGCGTCCTAACTTGTTCATATCGAAAGGGGTGTCGACAGTATGGGGAAGAGGGCTGCATCTGATTTTTGTTCTTAGAGAAGCTGTTGCCTCTGGGTTTTAGGACTTGTCTGGCACAGGAACACTCTGGTGGATTCAGGTTTCTGAGAGATAAAACTTAGCAAGTGAATCTTTTATAGAATCTCAGGTAGGGACCTAGTTATTTGGGGACTGCTTTTGGTAAGAGCATGGCATAATGTGGCCATTTGAGATGTCTAGTTGGAGCTTGCATAAGAGAAACCTCCAGGATAGCCTCTCCATTTCATTTGGGATCTCTGAACCACTATGACCTCAGCTTGTTTCCTTTCTTTTTTCCTCCTTTTGGTCAGGAAGAGATTTTCAATCCCTTGCTACCAGGATCTTGCTCATTCCTGGGAGTCATGTCCCACATAGCCAGGGAGATTCATTCCCCTGGGTTCATGTCCCTTGTGGAGGTGGGGGGGAGGTTAATGAATTTATTTGCAATGTTTTATTTGTTTGGGCTTAGAAAGGCACATCTAAGCAACAAAAACGGTTCCCTGGAGGTGCCTCTTAGGCATAATTATAGGAGGGCTAAGCCTCCCATTTACAACCCTAAATTTCAGAAAAGCAAGCCTCAAAATGAGGGCTTGATTTATTAAGTAGTGGGTTCCTAACTTCACTTAATATTTATTCTATCCCAGGATAAACAGTCAGTTTCTTACATTATCTTCATTTAGTTGTACACTCATCATCACTCTCAACTTTAAACAACTACCATAACATAATACATCCCAGAGCTCTTACTAGCTGCTGATTATTCATCCCTAGTATTGGTGTAGTTTTTCTAAGATATTCCTGTTAAATATAGTCTTTAATATGTAACGGGTAGTTTTTCCATATACTACTCTGTTGTTAACCCTCTGCACCAGTGTCATATCTTGTATGTATATCGTGCTAACACTTATTTAGATTTGTGGTGTTACTCTGTGGGTTACATGCCTTTACACAACCATTTACAAACATGTTCATTCACCTTCAATGCTTCACTGATACTTATAATCCCATTAACAAACCATAGTCACACCTGACCATTCCCATACCCATAAATTCACCCTCATATCATATCTATACATATTAGATTATCATTCCCCCTTCACTAGCTTCTGTCTATTTCTAGGTCTCCTATATTTTATATTATAAAACACTTACGTTACATTTTCCATGGAGTTCACATTAGTGGTAACAAACAATATCTCTCCTTTTGTGTCTGGCTTATTCCACTCAGCATCATGTCTTCAGTGTTCATTCATTTTGTCGTATGTTTCATGACGTCGCTCCTTCTTGCTGATGTGTAGTATTCCATCATATGTATATACCACATTTTGTTGATCCACTTGTCTGTTGAAGGACATTTGGATTGTTTCCATCTCTTGGCAATTGTGAATAATACTGCTATGAACATCAGTGTGCAAATATCTGTTTGTGTCACTGCTTTCAGATCTTCTAGGTATATACCGAGAAGTGAAATTGCTGGGTCTTAGGGTATCTCCGTATCTAGTTTTCTGAGAAACCGCCAAACTGTCTTCCAGAGTGGCTGTACCATTATACAGTCCCACCAGCAATGAATAAAAGTTCCAGTTTCTCCACATCCACTCCAAATTTGTAGTTTCCTGTTTGTTTAATGGCAGCCATTCTTATTGGTGTGAGATGATATCTCATTGTGGTCTTGATTGGCATCTCCTAATAGCTAGTGAAGATGGACATTTTTTCATATGTTTTTTTAGCCATTTGTATTTCCTCTTCAGAGAAATGTCTTTTCATATTTTTTGCCCATTTTATAATTGGGCTGTTTGTATTATTGTCGTTGAGTTGTAGGATTTCTTTATATATGTGGAAGATACCAGTCTTCTATCAGGTACATGGTTTCCAAATATTTTCTCCCATTGTGCTGATTACTTCTTTACATTTTTGACAAATTCTTTTGAGGTACAGAAGCTTTTGATTTTGTGGAGTTCCCGTTTACCTATTTTTTCTTTCATTGCTTGTGCTTTGGGTGTGAGGTCTAAGAAGAAACCTCCTAATACAAGGTCTTGAAGATGTTTCCCTACATTATCATCCAGGAGTTTTAGGGTACTGTCTCTTATATTGAGGTCTTTGATACACTTTAATTTTTGTATAAGGTGTGAGGTAGGGATCCTCTTTCATTCATATATATATATATATATCTCCAGTTCTCCCAGCACCATGTGTTCAAGAGACTGTTCTGTCGCAGTTCAGTGGATTTGGGGGCCTTATAAAAAATCAGTCGCCCTTATATCTGGGGGTCTCTTTCTGAATTCTCAGTTTGATTCCATTGATCTATATGTCTTTGTGCCAATACCATGTTATTTTAACTACTGTGGCTTTATAGTGTGCTTCAAAGTCAGGAAGTGTAAGTCTTCCTACTTTGCTTTTCTTTTTTAGAATGTTTGTAGCAATTCGAGGCCCCTTTCGCCTTCCAAATAAATTTGATAGCTTGCTTTTCCACATCTGCAAAGTAGGTTGTTGGAATTTTGATTGGAATTGCATTGAATCTGTAGATCAGTTTGAGTAGGATTGACATCATCCTTCTTATCCATGAACACAGAATATCTTTCCATTTCTTTAGGTCCCATTTCTTTATTAAAGTAATGCAGTTTTCTTTGTAGAGTCTTTTACATCCTTGGTTAAGTATATTCCTAGGTACTTTATTTTTTAGTTGCTATTGTGAATGGAATCTTTTTCTTGAGTGTCTCTTCAGGTAGGTCATTTCTACTATATAGGAACATTACTGACTTGTGCGCATTAATCTTGTATCCTGTCACTTTGCCGAATTTGTTTATTAGCTCAAGTAGCTGTGTTGTCAGTTTCTCAGGATTCTCTAAATATAAGATCATATCATCTGCAAGTAATGACAGTTTTACTTCTTCCTTTCTAATTTGGATGCCTTTTATTTTTCTGTCTTGCCAGATTGCTCTGGTTAGAACTTCTGGCACAATGTTGAATAACAGTGGTGACAGTGGGTATCCTTGTCTTATTCCTGATCTTAGAGAAAAGGCCTTCAGTCTCTCACCATTGAGTACTATGCTGCCTGTGGGTTTTTCGTATATGCCCTTTATCATATTGAGGAAATTTCCTTCAATTCCTACCTTTTGAAGTGTTTTTATCAAAAAAGGATGCTGAATTTTATCAAATGCTTCTTCGGCAACTATTGAGATGATCATTTGGTTTTTCCTTTTTGATTTGTTAATGTGTTGTATTAATTGATAGATTTTCTTCTGTTGAGCCACCCTTGCATGCTTGGGATGAAACGCACTTGGTCATGGTGTATGTTTTTTTAATGTGTCTTTGGATTCGATTTGCAAGTATTTTTTTGAGAATTTTTGCATCTATATTAATTAGGGAGATTGGCCTGTAGTTTCCCTTTCTGGTAGCATCTTTATCTGGTTTTGGTATTAAAATGGTGTTGGCTTCATAAAATGAGTTAGGTAGTTTCCATTTTCTTCAATTCTTTGAAAGTTTGAGTAGGAATAATGTCAGTTCTTTTTGGAAAAAGTTTGGTGGAATTAACCTTTGAAGCCATTGGCTCTGGGCTTTTATTTGTAGGAAGCTCTTTGGTGACTGATTGGATCTCTTTACTTGTGATTTATTTTTGAGGTCTTCTATTTCTCCTCTGGTTGTTCATATGTTCACAGTATCCTGTTACGATTTTTTAAATTTCTTCAGGATCCACAGTAATGTCCCCCCTCTCATTTATTATTTTATTTATTTGGGTCTTCTCTCTTTTTGACTTTGTCAGTCTAGCTAAGGGTTTGTCAATCTTGTTGATCTCAAAGAATCAACTTCTGATTTTATTTAATCTCTGTTTTTTTGGTTCTCCGTATCATTTATTTCTGCTTTAATACTTGTATTTCTTTTCTTCTAATTACGTTAGGATGTTTGCTGATCATTTTCTAGCTTCTTCAGTTGTTCCATTACTTCTTTGCTTTTAACTCTTTCTTCCTTTTTAATGTATGCATTTAGAGCTATAAATTTCCCCCTCATTACTGCCTTCTCTGCATCACATAAGTTTTGATAGGTTGTGTTCTCATTTTATTGGTGTCTAGATATTTAGCAGTTTCTCTTGCTATTTCTTGTTTGTCCCACTGGTTTTTTCGGAGTGTGTTGTTTAACCTCCAGATATTTGTGAATGTTCTAGATCTTTGATAGTTATTGACTTCTAGTTGCATTCCATTGTCGTCAGAGATTTTGCTTTGAATACGTTGAATCTTTTAAAATTTATTCAGGCTTGTTGTATGCCCCAGCATATGATCTATCCTGGAGAAAGTTCCATGAGCACTAGAGAAGAATGTGTATCCTAGTAGTTTGGGATGTAATGCTCTATATATGTCTGTTAAGTCTTATTTGTTTATCATATTGTCTAGGTTCTCAGTTTCCATAGTAGTCCTCTGTCTGTTTGACCTTTCTATAGGAGAGTGTGGTGTATTGAAGTTTCCCACAATTGTTGTGGAAACATCTGTTGCTTCCTTTAGTTTTGCCAGTGTTTGTCTTGTACTTCGTACTTTGGAGCACCTTTACTGGGTACATAAAACATTTATAATTGTTATTTTTTCTTGTTGAATCCTCACTTTTGTTAGTATATATAGTCCTTCTTTGTCTCTTATGATATCCTTGCATTTGAAGTCTGTTTTATCTGAAATTAGCTTGCTACCCCTGGTGTCTTTTGGCTATAGCTTGCATGGAGTATTTTTTTCCATCCTTTCACTTTCAATCTCTTTATGTGTCTGCGTCTTAGATGAGTTTCTTGTAAACATCATATTGATGGTTTATATTTTGTAATACATTCTGCCAATCTATATCTTTTAATTGGTGAGTTTAATCTATTTACAGTGTTATTACTGTGAAGGCAGTTTTTGAATCAGCCATCTTATCCTTTGATTTTTATTTATCAGATCTATTTTTTCCCCCTCTTTCTATTTCCTTGAAGTTAACCTTACTGATACTCTTCAGTTTTGTGCCCATCTCCAGGCCTTTATCTCCTGTCTTTTTTTTCTCTGCTGGTAGAGCTTCCTTTAATATTTCTTGTAGGACAGGTCTCTTGTTAAAAAATTCTCTCAGCATTTGTTTGTCTGTTAAAATTTTCAGCTCTCCTCAGTTTGGAAGGAGAGCTTTGCTGGATAAAGAATTCTTGGCTGGCAGTTTTTCTTTTTCAAAATTGTAAATATGTCATTCCGCTGCCTTCTTGTCTCCAAGAAGGGTAGTTAGTACTTTGTCTTATGTTATTGCCCTTGTGTGTGGTAAATCGCTTCTCCCTTGCTGCTTTCAGAACTTTCTCCTCCTCTTC
Source organism: Choloepus didactylus (assembly GCF_015220235.1). Taxonomy (NCBI): domain Eukaryota; kingdom Metazoa; phylum Chordata; class Mammalia; order Pilosa; family Megalonychidae; genus Choloepus; species Choloepus didactylus. Next base: position 180,331,126 of record NC_051307.1, read on the forward strand.
ATCCTTCAGAGTGGGCTTATTTGGATTTATTCTGTTGGCAGTTTTTTGGGCATCTTTGATTTGCATATTTATGTCATTTAGAAGGGTTGGGAAGTTTTTCTCAACAGTGTCTTTGAATATTCTTCCTAGCGTTTTACTCTTCTTCTTACCTTCTGGAGCACCAGTGATTCTTACATTTGTGTGCTTCATGTTGTCTATCATTTCCCTGAGATCCATTTCAAACTTTTTGATTTTTCAACCATTCGTTCTTTTGTGCTCTCACATTCAATCGGTTTGTCCTCGAGTTCACCAATTTGTTCCTCTTCCTCTTCTAGGGTCTTCTTATATCCTGAGCATAACATTGATGTTTGTATATACTACTTTGATTAATTCCTCCAAGTTCTGTGATTCTCTGGCTTTTAAATTTCGACCTTTGGGTTATCCATATCTTCTGGTTTCTTCATAGGCTTTCTAATTTTCTGTTGTTTTTGGCCTCTTTGGCATTTGCTTATCTTGATAGGGTTCCTTTAGAATATGCTGTATTATTTGAACGTTTGTCTGTAATTTGGGAGAGCTACAGCTTGGTCGAATGCACTTTCCCTGACCTACCAGCAGATAGCACTCTTGAGCCACCTCTTACCTTCAAGCCAGTTCTCCCCCAACTTCATCTATGCACTGTGGGGGTCTAAACCATGTGGAAGTCCAATCAGTGCACCAGTTTTCCACATGCGTTGGGGACTCCCTATGGGTGGGAGCCATGTCCTCCACAGTTTCGCAGGGATTCCTCTCCAGGATACAGTGGTCCTGGCCATTCCTGGAGGCTGTGGGTAGAGTACTCTTGGGCCACAGAGCTGCGTGTCTCACCCTCCAGCTCAAATGCCCCACAGTCCCTGTCTTCCATGTACCTGCAGCACTTACTTGTGGCGCCCTTGCCTGTAGGCTTTGCACACTGCTTGCTTCTGTGGGGAAAGAGTGGATGCTGTCACAAGCCCGCCAAATCCCGAATTCCCTCAAGGAAGCTCTCGGCCGCAGGGCTGTGAAGGGTCATCTCCCCGGCCAACTGCAAATATGGGTGGAGAGGGTGTGGAAAGCTGCCCCTTCCGCACTTGTCTCCCTGTTCTAACCACCAGTCCATGGCACAGGGGCTCTTGGCTGCTGGTCTGCAAAGGGTTATCACCTGATCCAAGTGCTGAGGAGCATGCCTGGGGCGTGGAAGACTGCTCCTGTGTGGGCTTGTCAGCTGACTCCAATTGCCCTTTCCCTGGCGGAGTTCCAAGCCGAACACACCCGTCTTAATTGCAGTCTCCCAGCTTCTTCAAGTACACACTCAATATTGGTGTAGAAGTCTCTGTTCAGCTAGTGGAACCCTAGAACTGCTGTTCTGGAGCACTTTCTGTGTTTTAGCTAACGTTTTTCATGGAGGATGGTTCTGCTCTGTCTCACCTAATCGGTCATCTTCCTGGAACTCCCCCTTTTAATCTTAACATTCAGATACATATTTCAGCGTTGTTAATTGCATTCACAATGTTGTGCTTTATCACCACCATCCATTACCAAAATGTTTCCATCATTTCAAATAGGAGACCTGTATGTTTTAAGCGTTACCACTCCCTATCCTCCCCCTCCCTCTGGTAACCTATATTCTAGATTCTGACTCTCTGTGTTTGCCTATTGTAATTGCTTCAAATCAGTGATATTATACAATATTTGTCCTTTTTCTGTCTGGCTGTTTTCACTTAACATGATGTCTTCAAGGTTCATCCATGTTGTCACATTTATCAGGACTTCATTGCTAAATAATATTCCATTGTGTGTCTGTATATATTTTACCTTTTATTTATCCATTCATCGCTGATGGACACTTGGGCTCCTTCCATCTTTTGGCAGTTGTGAATAATGCTGCTATGAAGATCACTGTGCAAATATCTGTTTTGAGTCCCTGCTGTCAGTTTTTTAGGGTATATGCCTAGAAGTAAGATTTCTGGGCCATTTGGTAGTTCTGTATACTTAGCTTTCTGAGGAGTCTGTCAAACTTTTTCACAGTGGCTGTAACATTTTACATTGCCACCAATAAGAAATGAATGTTCCTATTTCTCCGTATCCTCTCTAGCACTTGTTATCTTCCTTTTTTTAAATAGCCATTCTAATGGGTGTGGAATGGTATCTCATTCTGGTTTGGATTTCCCTGATAGGTAGTGATGCTGAGCATCTTTTCATGTGCTTTCTGGCCATGTGTATATCTTCTTTGGAGAGATGTCTATTCAAGTCTTTTGCCCATTTTTATTTTATTTTATTTTTTTATTAAATTCAGTTTTATTGAAATACATTCACACACCATACAATCATCCATGGGATACAATCCACTGTCCACAGTATGATAACATAGCTATGCGTTCATCAGCACAATCTATCTCTGAACATTTTCCTTACATCAGAAAGAACCAGAACAAGAATAAAAAATAAAAAGTGAAAAAAGAACACCCAAATCATCCCCCCATCCCACCCCATTTGTCCTTTAGTTTTTATCCCCATTTTTCTACTCATCCATACACTAGATAAAGGGGGTGTGATCCACAAGGTCTTCACAATCACACCGTCACCCCTTGTAATCTACATTATTATATAATTGTCTTCAGGAGTCCAGACTGCTGGGTTGGAGTTTGGTAGTTTCAGGTATTTACTTCTAGCTATTCCAATACATTAAAACCTAAGAGGTGTTATCTATATAGTGCATAAGAATGTCCACCAGAGTGACCTCTCGACTCCATTTGAAATCTCTCAGCCACTGAAACTATTTCGTCTCATTTTGCATCCCCCTTTTGGTCAAGAAGATACTCTCAGTCCCAGGATGCCGGGTCCACATTCATCCCCGGGTGTCATATTCTGCATTGCCAGGGAGATTTACAACCCTGGGAGTTGGGTCCCACATAGGGGGGAGGGCAGCAAGTTCACCTGTCGAGATTTGCCCATTTTTTAATTGGGTTGTTTGCATTTTTGTTGTTAAGTTGAAGGATTTCTTTATATACTCTGGCTATTAAACATTTAATGGATATGTGGTTTCCAAATATTTTCTCCCTTTGTGTAGGTTGTTGTTTTGCTTTTGGATAAAGTCCTTTGAGGTGCAAAAGTTTTGAATTTTGAAGAGGTCCCATTTCTCTATTTTTTCTTTTTTCCTTATGCTCTGGATATAAAGCATTGCCCGACACATGATCCTGAAGGTGCTATCCTCCATTTTCTTGTAGGAGAAGAAAATACGTGTTTAAATTAAAGTTGTGGTTAATACTCCAAAGAGAACTATGAGTGAATATTAACAAGTTATTTCTACATGTTGGGATTTTTAAAATTTGATCTTTTTTTTTTTTTTTTAGCTTTTTTTTTAATGTTTATCAATTATTTTTCATTGGACAAAGGTAATGAGATTTGACTAGATAACCAGACATTTGCCTCTTTGGAAATTTAAAAAGCTTTTTCTGTAAAGTTGTTCTTAATTCATAAATATTTAGTAGCATTCTTTAAAAATATTTATTAAATGCCTGTCACATGTTCAGTGTTGTGAGAAGTGCTGTAGAGGCAGAGTAGAAGTAGGGGATTTGTTTTTAAGGACTCTTGTCTTGATGATGAGAGACAAATCAGGCATACATAAATAAAATTAAACCATGTAAAATAATTTGTAATAAAGTGCCTATATAAATAAGAGCCACTGAATTCTGATTTAGTCATGTGAGACTTAATGAAGAATAAAGGCCAGGAGCTGGACCTTGAAGTATGGCTATAATTTGGGAAAGTGTAGAGAAGCTGGAGAAGCATTTCAAACCATACACACAGGATTGAAGGCCCAGAGGTAAGATTGGCCATGGCATGTCCATATAACAGTAAAGAGATTGACTTTAGGAGATCAGTGATGCATTTTAAAGATAGTGACAAATAAAGATTGGGAGTCAAACCTGATTTTGGAGTGCCTTAAAAACCTAAAACAGAAGATTAGATTGGATTCCTAATAAAAAATAAAATGCATCTGCAGTCCATCCTTTCTCTTTCCCTTCCTTCCTTTTGCCCCATTGTCTCTCCCTTCCCAGGAGAAGACTTTGTAAAAATAGAATTGAAAGAAGATTAATTTGACAATAGAATACAAGATAAATTGACAACCTTTCTTTCCAAATTTTGACTTGCTGCGTTCTTTTTAAACTAGAAGCTGTTGTTCATTAGCAGTGACGGGCAACAATGTGTGTTTGCCAGAGCTAAAGGGACACCCATGTTTGAGACTGCTGTTGCATAACCTCTGGCATTGATTAGAAGTGCCAGGCTGTGGTGAGCATTAACTGCAATATGGTCCTTCTGCAGAGTTGGCTGTGACGTTGTCTTTGTTGTTGAAACTTTCTTTTTTCCTTCTTATGGGTATTCTTAGGTATGCATTATTCATTATCTTTTCTGAGAAATTGATTTCTCATATTTGTCACATTTTTAAATCTAACATTTTATTTTACTTTAAGTCATTAGAGCTAAAGAAAAACCCTCTTTTGTCTAAGAGTGGCTGAATAGCTAGACAGCAGCGTATTCTCTTAATTTAATAATGATTGACTTCTGTTTATATAATCTTGAAGGTTTACACTGTCAGACTGCCTTTTTTCCCTAGTCAATAAAATAATTTTACTCTGCATTCCAATATAATACCCAGTATTCTTACCTTTAAAAATGTATGAACTAATAGTCTGATTACGTTGAGTTTTTTCATCTCTTGATTCTTCACCATAACCTTGAAATGTTGGTTTTAATGGTGACCAAACTCAAAAACACATTAAGATATCTTTACTTACGTCAACTATCTCAGCTAGCACTATCTAAAGCGCAGGTTGAGAAAGTCTGATTTGACTTGACTTAAATAGATTTAGTAAGATATATCTTCCTATAAGATGTCCAGGTCTGCACATACAAGCTCAACTTCCTTCTGACTTTCTGAACTTTACCATGTATTTATCACCAAAATATTTCCATAGTTTAATCCAATACTCACTTCCATAGTCAGTGACATTGTCAGAGGACCAATTCTTGTATAAAATGGAAGTAATGAACAGAATCTTTAAATTTATCATCTTTTCCAGTGTCCTTAATGTAAAGATTAGGTAGTTTACTAGATGTAGGTTGAACTATTAATTAATATTAAATGTAAAATATGCTGGATCTTATTCTTTGCCTGTCATCTTTCCTGTAGATATATTCTATCCTTAGTTCATAAAATTTAAAGTTTGAAAATTAGAATTTCTTATCCTGTTGAACGTTTTACTAACCATTCTTTTTGATGTACTAGTTTGGAAAATATGAACTGTTCTTTATCCTTTTATTTTGGCCCCAGGAGACCGCATATTGTTGATTTATATATGTTTGAGTTTGCTAAGTAGCTCTTCAATTTTGTTGGTATCCCATGATTTTCAGACTGGACCTATTTACTCAATCCTTCAGAGATTAAGGCTTCATGCAGTTTCTTCTGTATTACGTCTTCCTTCCACATCCTCTCTGGTCAAATCTGTTTCAGGTGATGAGAGTCAAATGGTCATATTCTTACAGTAGAACCTCTACTCTGCCCTTAGGATTAAAGTGCATTTGATCTTCATATCTCATACATAGGCTAGATTAGTGGTCCTCAACTTTCTCTGTACATCAGAATGATCTGGGAAGCTTTTTTAAAATACCAGTACAGAGGCTTCTTTCCAAAGAGAGGTACTGGTATTTTTTTCTAAAGCTCCCAAAGCAATTCTAATGTCCAGCCAAGGTTGAGAAACACTGGGTTAACCAAAGGGACAGAAATGCCTCTTAGAGCAGCACATAGTGTCAGGTCATATGGATTTTACTCTGTCAACTCACTTTGTATGTTTTAAAGTTACCTACTTCACTACCGAGGGCAGTCTTTTTCCACACAAACTCTAAGTTTTTGTATTTTATTGTTGTTGTTGATGTAGTTTTTTGTGTATGTGCTGTGTGTTTGCTATTTTTTTTTTAACCTTAATTCCAGCTTGTAGGTTGAGACCCAAATTGTCTAGGCTAGCCTTTAAGTTCTTTTCCAGTGGGCAAAGGATTCTTAGCAAGCTCTTAGGAAATGATGGGCCCAAGTTTGCTCTTGGATAAAAAAGGACCCCGTTTTTTAATTCTATAAATTAGATGACTACTTTCTTTTCTTCTTTCCTATTCTGAAAATTGTTGACCTCATGGTACATAGTCTTCATCCTCCTCAGCAGCCTTTTTCTTCTCTATGTTCCATCAGTACATTCTTTGCTTTGCCCAATTCCATATATAGATTATAATCCAAATGAGCAGAGATTAATTTGTAATTGTTTTAGATTCTTGAGTCTGCAGGAGTTAGTGTGAATAATTAGTTTACAAATTTAGTGAAGAAAATTATTGGGACATAGAGAAAAGGTCTTTAACCAGCATGTGCATATATCCTCTGTCCTCACCAGGATGATGACTCTGCTGCTGAACCCAGCAGATAAAGAGGCATTGGTGACCTGCCATACTGGGCAGGAGGCTTGTGTGGTGATACATAGATACACATTTACATTCCAAACTTGTTTATGGATTGAGCTATAATTTGGTTTCATTTAGAGAGAGTGCGGTTTGAATATATTATGTCCCCCAAAACTCCATTATCTTTGATGTAATCTTGTGTGGTCAGAGGTATCAGTGTTGATAAGATTGTAATTCTTTGAGAGTTTCCCTGGAGATGCACCCCACCCAACTGTGGGTGATGACTCTGGATAATTTCCATGGAGGTGTTACCCCACCCATTCAGGGTGGGTCTAAATTAAATCACTGGAGCCATGTAAATGAGCTGACAAACAGAAGGAACTCAGTGCAGCTGAGAGTGACATTTTGAAGAGGAGTCACAGCCAAGAGGGACACTTTCAGGAATGCACAGAAGCTGAGAGAGTAACTGAAGATGAGAGACAGTTTGATGATGGCCGTTGGAGGCAGACTCTTGCTCTGGAGAAGCTAAGAGAGGACAGATGCCCCAAGAGCAACTGAGAGTGACATTTTGGAGGAATTAACTGCAGCCTAGAAAGGTACGTCCTGGGAGAAAGCCGTTTTGAAGCCAGAACTTTTGGAGCAAACGCCAGCCACATGCCTTCTCAGCTAACAGGTTTTCCGGACACCACTGGCCGTCCTCTAGGGAAGATACCCAATTGTTGATGCATTCATTACCTTGGACACTTTATGACCTTAAGACTGTAACAGTGTAACCAAATAAACCCTCTTTTGTAAAAGCCAGTCCATTTCTGGTGCTTTGCATTCTGGCAGCATTAGCAAACTAGAACAGAGAGTATGTATTGTAGAGAGTATAATACTCATGAGAGTTGATCTTGTAGAAATCTTATTTGGATTTAAAAAGTTCATGACTTTCTTATCAATTTATTATTGTAATCCTTTGTAAACTCTCAGCTCATTCTGTTATGTTACCCTGATGGCACATACATTTTAGACTTGTAAATGTCCAGTTTCTGAGTTTCATTTAAAAAGGCTGAATCTAGTGTACCATTGTTGATTTGTATAAGTTGGTGCTCTTTCTGGTTGGTTAGTGCTCTTTCACATTTATAAAATAACTCTTTTTATGACCTCAGTATTTTTTGTGGGCCTATTTGAACATCAGTAGTTGTATTAGTCAGGGTTCTTTAGGGAAACAGAATAAACAGGAGATATCTATAAATAGTATGAGATTTTATAAAAGTGTCTCATGCAACTATGGGGAGGCACGAGTCCAAATTCTATAGGGCAGACTTCAAGCTGGCACTCTGATGAAGGTCTTCAGTGAATTCCCCAGTGAGGCTGGTTAGCTGAAGAAGAGAGGAAAGTTCTCTCTTCTGATTACTGAAGCTTTCACCTCCCTGTTAAAAGCCTTCAGCTGATTAGATTAAACCTCTCTCACTGGGGAAGGCACTCCCCTTGGCCAACTGCAGATGTAATCAGCCACAGATACATACAGTCAATGTACTGATGATTTAAGTCTACAAAATGTCCTCTCAGCAACAGCTAGGCCAGTGCTTGCTTGACCAGACAACTGGGCACCGTCACCTGGCCAAGTTGACACACAAACGCAACCACCACAGTCGTTCTACCTCATGGAATAAAGTGAGCTTAGATGGGCAGTCAAGAAACCTCTTGACATTTTTGACCTGGAAAGAGCACTGATTTTCTTATAGTGGGTTATAATAGGTAGTTTATGTAGGGTTAATATTATTGAGTTTGGATTGTTTACCTTTTTCCCCTATAAATTTTAATATGCCATTTAATGAATGTAACATTATGCAAAACATTTATATTAAATAGACATGTTAAGTATGTCCTTCCTATCTGCTACATGGTTCCTACTGAGAGTGTTAATATTCAAATATTCGTTTGTGATTTGTGTTATGCAGGAATATGCCTGTTTGTACCATATTCTTCATCTTTGAATTATTGTTGTTAAAGAATGCATTCCATGATATTTTTTATTAGTGGATAAACCATCTCAATTTCCTTGTTTCTAAAAGGGAAACCTTTTGTTTTAAAGGAAAAGTTCCAAGGTATCAGGAAATAGGTCATGATATTTATAATCTGGTTAGGAACTGAATTATATTATGAAGTAAAAATGAAACTCAGTTGCCCTCTAGGGGTTCACTTTTAACATAACACATGTAGAAGTAATTTAGTGAGATCTTTTGGGGGAGAGGTAGATCTGTTGAAGGCAAGAGCTCTGTTTTTCATTTTATGTTCAAGTGTGACTAGTCAACAACAAACTGGTTTTGGTTATTTATTGCAAATGAGGACATGTCCCAGTTGTAAGCTACAGACAGTTAAAACATCCTTTATTTTTATTTTTATTTTTTTTAAGTCAGGACATCTGTGCCAGAACAACCGAACCATGAACACATTTTCAAGAATTATTTGGTGACCAATCCACAGATTCTTTTTTAACAGATTTCTGTCACCTTAATGTCACCTATAGCACTTTTAAGTCAGTTCCCTCCCCTCCTCTTTTCAAACCCAGTGACAGACCCCAGGGAAATGGTTTCATTAGGAATCCTCTCATGCTTTCAGGATGTGGTCATTATGAACTTTTTTCCTGTTGGTTTCATCACCTTTGTTTTGATTGGCACCTTTGTGTGGATGGTGAGAATACTTCTCCCAATTGAAATGTATTTGCTATTGGCTCTTGCCTACTTTGTACCCCACTTTGCATTGCTTGAGGTCTGGTTGTTTCTTTTTGGAATTTGTCTCTGGTACAAAGTGATCTACTTTGTAATTACAGAGTTAGACTTTTGCTGTTTTGGTAAGAAGGAGGAGGATTTTTCTTTTTCCATTATTAAAAAAGTTAACCAACTTTGACTTGCATAAATGGTAAATATGGAGTTTTTTGTTTGCAGATATTAGATATTTGAAGATTTTGCATATTTCCACACATTTTATATGAAATATGGAAATTCACATGGTTATTGAAATAATTTAAAATTTTGTGTTTGTGTAAATACATGCTCTTTTGTTACATTTGAAGAATGCTGTAAAATTTTACTACCTTTAATGGTATAGTGTTTTTCTTCACATTTGTGGTTACATTGAGCTCTTCCATTTTTTCCTTATGATTATTAGAAAATCTCAATTATTAATGGTCAGAATCTTTATTTTTCTCAGTAATTTTTAATTTTTATTTTTAATGAGAAGATTTTATCTGTTATTTATTTTAATATCTTAAAACTTCCATTCAATTTTGTTATATATTAAAATATTAAATTAAATTGGCTGTGGTATAGATCTCTGCTGTCCACTAGCCACATTGGCTATTTAAATTTAAATTTATTCAGATTAAATAAAATTTAAAATTTAGTTTCTTACTAGTCACATTTTAAGTGCTCAGTAGCTGCATGTGGCTTGTGACTACCATATTGGACAGCACAGGTCAATCTTTTTCATCGCGAACAGCCCCGGTGGTATATGTATATGAATCTTCCTCATTGTGTTTTTTAAAAAAATATCTCAATACTGGTATTTCCCTGTGTGTAGAATGAATCAAAACGTGAAAACATTGTATGTCCTCATATTCTCCTCTCTTTTATGAAATAATATTTAGAATTACTTGTAACTAAAATTGATCACATATAAAATGGTTTTAACTTTCTGTTTAGCTTAAATATAAGCATATATTTCTGATCATGAGCTAAATGATTTCAAAATTTTTAACAGAAGTTATATATATTTGAAATATGTAAATACATCTACTTTATCTCCATCTTGTAGAAAAATATGCAGAACTTATTCTTAGGAATGTATATAATTAAAGCATATTCATCTTTACATTGACTTACCTCTGTTCTCTCTCAATATATAAATGTAATATTAAATGTTCAGTGTTTATGTTTATTTAGAACATTTTGGGCCTTACTCATGGAGGCAATTAAAAGTAATTTTAGGATTTACAGTTGCTATTAAGGAAGAAATCCAGAATTGCAACTGCTTCATTCCAAATGTGTGTTGGAATATTGAAACAAAGAATGTAAACATTTTAATCATGGTTGAGAGAAAAATCAAAACAGAAAACATTAGCTGGTTGCATGAAAAGGTATTTTTGTTTTGTTAAAAGAGGATCCTGATATGTTTATATGATAAATCTATGAAGTTTCATATACTGTTTCTTATTATAATAGTTATTTAAAAATAATACTCATTTTTATAGTCTCTAGCTTTGGAATATGGTCATAGTCTTTTTGTGGGTCATTATTTAAAGATTAGTTTTTAAAGTAAATGAAAAAATTAGTATGAAAACACTTTGTAAATGTAGCATTCTATACAAATATATAGTCTTATATCTTTTTAAAAATACCTAATACGAAATATACAGTTGGGAAGACCATATCAAAGATTTAAGAACGTATTTCAAATCAGATTTATATCGTTCTTGTATTTTCTTAATTTTTGGTGAGTTTTTTTCATTGAGACATTGACTTGATAAATTTTTATATCCTTTAGATTATTTTTACAGTTTTTTGAGTTAAGACTAATGTAATTTACAAAGCTTTATTAATTTAGAGCTAAGTTTACATATAGCTTTATTAATTTAGCTTTATTAATTTAGAACTAAGTTTACATATAGAAAAAACTGGAAGTACTCTAGGAATTCAGAAGGAATATGGTAGTTAAATGTCAAGAGTTTAGGAAGAATTTTATGCAGACTTTAGCTAGGCTAAATTTAATTAGATAGTTTTTGTTTTGTTTTCTTTTCTTTTTAACTCTTTTATTAAGTATTGGGGAAGAAATAATCTGTAAACTGGCAGCATCAAAATCACCTATCTATTAGAGGATATTCCGAATAGGAGTTAAAGTATGGAATTTGAATTTAGCACAAGATATTTGTGGAACAGTGAGCAGATTAGTCAAACTATGTAAAATTGTTTAGTTACAGTTTAAGGTCATGTTTTGATGTACCCTGAAAACCTGTAAAGAAGTCTAGACTTGATATAATAGAAAATATGGATTTAGATAAAGCAAAGATTTTTATTTAGAGCGAATTGTGATCTTAGAAACCTAGCTTTAGATGGAGCTTTTGAGGTTAACTATTCCCAATGCAGGAATCTTTCCCATAATATGTAAGACTTTCCATTTTCAGTACCTCTATTTCAGTTCAGACCTCATTATTTATATCCCCCCCTTTTTCTTTACAGTACTTCAAAAATCAATTTTATTAATTTAAACACAAAATTAATGAGGAAAAATTCTGTGCGCTTTTGTGGACACAATACACCCTTATACAGTAAGGCCAAGATAAACCTTGTTTTTTCAATCTGCAGAGTATAAAAACATAAAAAGAAAAGGTGAAAAAATTGTCAACTTCTGAAGCAAAAAGGAAGAAAATGCTAATTCAGTTGTTAATTTAAAACAATTTGGAGAATTCACAAATGACTATTTCTAGTAGCAACATGAAACCTCTTTGGCCCTCGTGGTAGTTGAGTGGAAGCTGGTGTATTTTTCTGTACAATCTTAAAAAAAATTCATCCGGAGAGTAACTTCATGACAATAGGAGGTTTTAGATAAGAGGAACTAGTGCCCTGACAACCTGATCACTTTTGGGGAAACTTTTTTATGGTATGACAAACATGACAATTTTTATTTCCCACACTGATCCCCATGCTACATAATGTAAGTGGAAAGCGAAAGATGATTTCCTTGGCGATGATGCCTATACCAAGTCCACTGCTGGCAGTGAACTTGAGAGAGAGAGCACACAAGCACGTATGAATGTAGGGAGTGTAATGCAAATTTTTGCTGATATCCAGATTTTGGGTAATTTCTTCTTCTATCTAAAAAAAATGTAGGTACTATAATAATTCTGAGCACATGAAAACTTTGCTTTGTTAGTCTCCTATTCACAAACCATTTTATTAATAAAATATGTCTATCTTCTACATTCTTTCTGTGGGAAGAAGCATTTGAATAATCATTTTTTTCCAGGTAGTTACATATAATACATTAGTGTTGAAATGAAAAAGTGAGGTGGTAAGCCAACTTTTTTTTTTCCCCAGATGATTTAATAAACTGCTGTGTTCCCAGGCCCTCCTAACAGCATAAAAAAAAATTTAGATAGAACTAATGCGGAAAAAAAAATTGGAAAAACAAAATCCTGTTGACACTTGACTTCCATGCTTTTGGTCTTGACAACTTTATCTAAAAAAAAAATTCACTATCTGCTTATTTATACCTGACACTCGGGCGAGGCCCTGTACACAAGTTTGTGCACATGTTGCCTCATACTTGACTATCAAGACATTTCTACCTTTCAATATCATTTCCTTAAACAATATGTAAAAGAATCATCCATTGTTACAAATTTTTTATCCCCTTGTATTTTATTGTTAGTTTTTTAAGAAAAGAAATCATTGTTACTAAAAATGAGAAATACTCAATTTATGTAATGTAAGGAATGCAGAAAGTATGAAACCTCCTCCAAAAAATTCCACCAAATTCCACCATTCACAAATCCAGACATTTCTCTGTGAACATGCTGAAGAGATTGTATAATATAAACTTTTTTTTGAAGTTTACTTTAGCAGGATAAAAGAAACCAAAATGAAACTAAAAGATTTGCTGACATTCAGATTCAGATAAATGTTTCTTGGTAAAAGGCAGTTGCTTCTGTACTTTGCCTCAAATCATTTAAGAAAAAAAACTATGGAAGCCCTTAAGAAGTTTCAGTCACTGTGTGTGTGTTTTTTAAACCCCATATTCTAATTTTGGATGGTTTCAATCAATTCCCTGCTTTGAAAGTATAATTATACTTCCCTCATCTCTTCTCTTTTAGGTCTCAGTTTTTCTAAGTTGTATTTTTACATTGTCAAAATATATAGTTCTTATATTCTCTTCTGTAACCATAAATTCAGTGCTTTCCACTGCTTCTCCTTTCCTTATTTCTTTGTTTTGATCCTTTGCTTGATAAGCTATATTTCATAATCAAATAGCTTATTTAAGCAAGGTCTTTGTTTTATGGAATCTTAAAATATTTTTCATGTTTGGGAATGATTGCCTGTTGCCTTATACATTAATCAAATATGGGTTGAGTGTCATATTGTCAGGTCATATTTTCTTTCCATCATAATTTTGTACTCAGTGAACCAATATTTTATGACAGTGAATGTTGCTGTGGGAATTCTGAAGCCAGCCTGATTTCCATCCACCTCAGCCCACCCCCCAACTACCCTGCCTTATTTACTTGATTTTTCTGCTTGGATACTGGAAGAATTCTTTCTTTATCTTTGAGTGTGGTAACTTCACTTTTTATCTTTACTTTTTATGTTGGCTAATGATTGCCCTGTATCAGTTCTTTCTGGAACATATTGTGTCTTTTTGATTTGTAGATTCAGTTCTTCATGTCAGAAAACATTTCTTACATTGTAATTTTAAATTAGTTTCTTTTCCTCCTTTTGGGTTTTCCACCTCAAAGATACCAGTCATTCACTTTGAAATAAAAACTAATACTGATGTAAGTTGCTATGTAACAAATTGCCCCAAAATTTAGTGGCTTCAGACAGCACACATTTATTATCTCAGTTTTTGTGGGTTAGGAGTCCAGGTATGGCTTAATTTGGTCCCGTGCTTCAAAGTCTCTCACAAGGCTACAAGTATGGTATCTGCCTAAGGGTGTAGTCTCATCTGAAGGCTTGACTGGGGAAGGTCTGCTTCCAAATTCACTCAGTGATTGTTGGCAGCATTCATTTCCTCTCTGGCCATTGGCCAGAGGTTCCTTACCACATGAGCCTCTCCCACATGGCAGTTTGCGTCATCAAAGCATGCAAGCTGAGAAGGCAACAGAGAGCATCTGCTAACCAGAAAGAAGTCACAGTCTTTTGTAACCTAATCACGTGAGTGGCCTCCCATCAGCATTGTTATGTACTTTGGTTAGCAGCAAGTCACTAGGTTCAGTCTACCTTCCAGGAGAGGGGTTACACAAGGGCATGGATACCAGGAGGCTGGGGTCATTGGGGGCAATCTTAGAGGCTGCTGTCTTAGTTGTTGCCTACTCATCTTGGTCTTTCCGTTTGCATTAATCTTTTTTTTTTTCCTGTTTTTCTCTGTATTTACTTTATCTTCGTTGTAAGTCATCTTTGTAAAATCTGTAATTTGAATTTTAGCTGTGTTAATTTTGTTCCTTTTATATTTCTAATATATTTATTAGCACTGTTATGGATTTATTTTGGTCTTCAATTTATTTTTATATCTTCTTTCATCTCATTTTATTTTATCAACTTATTGTTGAAGTCTAGTTTTCTTGAATTTATGTTCTTCTTAAGTTCTTACATGTGGCATTTGAAAGAATCTTCTTTTCCATGGGGCATGTTTGCACTGTTGCCCTGCTGTTTCTCTGAAAAATTGTGGGTGAATTCTCCTTAACACTCCTAGGACCATTTTCTGATACATTTGTCTTCCCCTGTGGTCTGTAGTGTGAGGACTGGGGTGTTCTGTGTACTTTCCTGAAGCCTGGAGGGAGGGGGAGGGGGAGAGGGGGCACACTAGCCAGTGCAATGTTTTGTTAAATAACTTTCAGGAATGTTTCTTGTTTCCTGTGGGGTTACCTTTGGATAATCTTCTTCATTAAGTGTGGAATTTTGAAGAATGGCATACCCTGGTGGTTTTTCTAATCCCTGCTAAGATCCTTTGACGGTGTGTAGGAGCTTTTATTCTAAGGGAGTTTTTAGTTTTCTCAGGGCTGCCTATTTATGCCTTCAGTTTGCATCTCTCAAGAATGAGGAGCACTGTTAGTGGGAATTCTCAGTATTTATCAGCTCCTTTTCTTTCCCCAGTAAGTTCTATAGTGTAGAATTGGGTTTAGGAAACATACCAAGCTGAACCTTGTCAGAATCTTTTCTTTCTTTCCTAGATGCTACTTTTTGAAGTTTATAGTATGAGATGATAGCCTTTTTCTTCTGTAGTAGCATCTGGTCAATTTTTGCCTTTTAAAAAAACTCTTTTGTTTATCTTATTAAGTATTGGGTGAGGAAAAGTTTGAACTCGCAGCTTCCTGAGATTTTTACCCAGAACTATCCTCCTCAACGTCCCTTTCCTGAATTATTTTATTGGCATATAGACTCACTTTCACTATCTAGAAAATTTTTTTTCATCGCTCTTTCCTGACTTTACCCTAAACATTGTTGGTAGGTAAAGCTTTTGTACTGCACAGTTTGTATCATTCCCCACTGCTTATAGTATCAAGTCTTAACTCTGACAGGATTTTACTTTAGCCTTCTTTACTAATAGTTCCTATTCTCTTTCATGACCCTTCTTCCCTGTCGAAAAAGAAATATTTTCTGTTTTATCCATACACACCCTTGGTATATTTCCAGGATGTGGTTAATATATAATACATTGTGATTTTTAGATTTCTCAATCTCCTGATCACCTTTCTGTAGGAACATGGTCATTTGTCAAGGTCAGTCTAAAAATATCATCTCCAGAGATGAACACTGATATGCTGTGAGCTC
Source organism: Choloepus didactylus (assembly GCF_015220235.1). Taxonomy (NCBI): domain Eukaryota; kingdom Metazoa; phylum Chordata; class Mammalia; order Pilosa; family Megalonychidae; genus Choloepus; species Choloepus didactylus. The sequence goes on from NC_051307.1 coordinate 180,347,094, forward strand.
CTCGCACCTGCAAATAGGGTGCTGATACTAGATCAGCTTTTCTGTCATGTTTTATATTGGTCTATTACATTGAATTTGTCACGTGTTGTTCTGTTCTAAAATTGAAGTTGTTTTTTTTTCTTTTAAACTTTGTATACAGGAATTTGCATTTATCCCTGAGAAATTTCATCTTTTTAAAATTTTTGTCCTGATATTATTGATATTTTGAATCTCGAATCTGTTTTCTCTTATATCTGTATATGCTAATCATGCTGTTAGTGATTGCCTGCAAGTCTCTAATAGAAATGCAGAATGGAATAAGGCTAAATAAGTAACTTTATGGGAAGGGAAATGCAGTATTTCCATGACTTTTGCCTCATTTAAATCTCATCCAGTTCAGTTTTCTTCCTCTTGTCTCTGGTGACAAGAGTGATAAAAAATCATGGTTGTTCTTTGGGCTATGGGCTCAGGCTAAGGAAAAGGTGTCAATAGCAAGAGGTGGAACTACCTTTGATTAAGCTATAAGTAGATGAGGACTGATTTAGGGAGGTGGCATTGAGAATGGGAAGCATTTCAAAGGAATCATTAGCAGCACTTGGTGATTAAAGAGAAGAAGAAAAAATAGAAGACTGCTTTCAAATGCTTTGCGAGAATGTTCACGTTGAGACGCATTAAGTTTGAGGTAGATGGTTATGAAATATCCTAGAAGAAATCTTCAGCTTTTAACAAAACTGTGCTTTGGGTCTTAGGTTTCCTATTATAAGGCATTAAAACTAGATTTAAAAAAAAAAAAAAATACGCTCTTTTAAAAATATTCTTTCTTTGAGATGAAAACCTCTTTAGTCTTGTAAAATAGTTAATTTTCTTCCTAAGACCTTTTATATTTTGGCTGTAAGATTAAACTTGGACTATATGGATTTCAAATCAGGGAAGAGAATAGTGTTTTTGTTTATTTGTTTGTTTGATGAACCCTTTTAATTGGATAAAATAAATGTGAAATTGATTTTTTTTTTCAAGACTTTTAAAATATTAATGTCTAGTTATTCAGAAAGTAATATAACAGGATCTTCCTGTCTACTGTCACTTGATGTGTGCCCATTAAAGGTATATGTTGGTGACAGCTATGAAACAATTAAATAGAAGAATTCTCAAAAACGTTATATAACTGGCATTGCAGTCATAAGTATCTTGCTCGCTTGTTATGCATGCATTTCCTTAATATGCAAAAGCTTTCTAAAAATTGCTTTATTTTCTCATGGAATAGCTTTGTAAAGTTGCAGATTTTATAGTTATATAGCAAAATTTTGGGGTAGAATTGAGAACATCTTCTTGACCAAAGGGGATGCAAAATGAAACAAAATAAAGTTTCAGTGGCTGAGAGATTCCAAATGGAGTCAAGAGGTCACTGTGGTGGACATTCTTATGCACTATATAGATAACCCTTTTTAGGTTTTAATGCATTGGAATAGCTGGAAGTAAATACCTGAAACTGTCAAACTGCAACCAAGTAGCCTTGATTCTTGAAGACGATTGTATAGCAATGTAGCTTACAGGGGGTGACGATGTGATTATGAAAGCCTTGCACTCCCTTTATCCAGTGTATGAATGGATAAGTAGAAGAATGGAGACAAAAAACTAAATGAAAAATAGGGTGGAATGGGGGGGGATGATTTGGGTGTTCTTTTTTACTTTTACTTTTTATTCTTATTTTCACTTTTTCTGGTACAACGATAATATTCAAAAAATAGATTGGGATGATGAATACACAGGTATATTATGGTACTGTGAACAATTGATTGTACACTTTGGATGATTGTATGGTATGTGAATATACCTCAATAAAACTGAATTTCAAAAAAAATTGGGTAGGTTTCCTTTTATTTCATATGAAGTCAATTCCACTCCCATAATATAGGACAAACTAAGCTTTTATTAAACATTTTAGATATTAAATGGATTGGAGAGAACTTTTCATAGGATTTCATGAAATAAGTAAGATGAAGAACTTGTATAGCTGCCTGGATGTTAGTGAGTATCAGGAGTTAAGTATTTAACTTCTTGTATTAATTTTATAAATAAAAAGAAATAAAAGACTTTAACTGTAAGTTAAAAAGCTAATGGAACTAATATAAATATGTTAAAATGAACATAAAATAATAATATCAAAAATCCTAAATTTGCTTATGTTCTTTCAGTCATTTTTGTGATTTTTTTTACAATCATTTTAATTTGGTATCCTTTCATCTTATTTTCCCTGTTTTCTCTTCAGGAAATATATTTTTTTCATTGAATTGGATATAATAGAGGGCTTAAGTTCTTAAAAGTACATGCTAATGTGGTTACTTCTAGATTTCTCATACCAGAGCATCAGACATAATCATGTTCCCTGTTATTCAAGAAACCAAAGATATATTAGAAGTCAGGCTTAGATTATTAACTGAGTTTGTCTCTTCATTCTTCTGTTACCAGAGTGGAAGTTGTGTTAGCTTATATTATTGGTATTTTAGAAAAATAAAACAAAACAAAAGAATCTGTAGATTTCTGGAAGGAGTGAAAAATGCTGTTTTCACACTTTACTACCCCAGAAATACCCTTAGTGAATAATGTTTTTCCAATAGATTCATTTTAAACTGAGTCCATTTTTGCTTTAAAATTTTAAATCATTTTTTATGCATTTCTTTGGTCTTTAGTCTTTACTTTCATTTTATTTGCATCTTAAAACTAAGCCGTGTCTCATTCCCACAAGAGTAGTGTAAGTACTTTTACCTTGGGATTAATAGCTATGTCTTCTTTTTAGTGGTCAATGGGGTGGCCACCTATGTTATGTATGTAAGTTAGTGGCTATCTATATTAAAAATCCAGTTCTTAAAATTTCATCGTATCTACAGTTTCTCTTTCTTCATGCCCATTTTCTTTGTAAATATTTTATATGGTATGTAGAAAATTAGAAGCTTCAGCATTTATATTATATTATGCTATCATCAGGTACACAAATAATGTTATTATTTCTTTCATTTCCTTTTAATTTTTCCCCAAAAGTCTTCTCGGAGGAACCTACCTTGACTTAAAAATGCAGCCCATGACCCTGCTTTCCTGCATTCTCCTTTACTTCTCCTATTTTTTTTTTCCATAGCTGTTACCACATTCTAATATTTGATGCATTGTCTGTCTCTTCCTTTTAGAATAAGCTTTATGGAGTCAGAGATCTTGGTTTGTATTATTCATGTATCCCAGGTGCCTAGAACAGAGCTTGGCATATAGAGAGTCTCAGTAAATATTTAACAAAAGAATGAATTGAGAATATGCTCTTTGAGTTGTTTTTCTACTATTCCTGAGATAAGAAATAGCATGCACTTTCATCTGGCCCACAATAAGAAATACATTTTGTAATACAATCCAGTGTACACACACATGCATATGCAGTGTGTGTATGTATGCATTTATATAGATGAATTGTGTACTCTGATATGTCCTATTATGTTCTATTTCATTTTTAAAGACAGATGTTTACAATCCATTAAGTTTCCATGATCCCTGAAGAGTTGTAGACTTTGGTTTGCATTAGTCAATAAATATACTTAAATTTTTTTAATGTAAATAGTACCTGTTTTTTTCCCTTTTACTGTTTGGAGGTGCTTTATTTTAATTTCAGATTGATCTTTGAGGCTACTTGTAAAGTTTTCAAGTTTCTATATCTATTAGCTGCTATTATGTGAAACTGCTTCTTACAGGAACTATGAATAAATTATTTAGTAAAAATGAACTTAATTTGTAATATGTGTGATTTTTCTCATATGTTTGTTTTGTAAGTTAGGGTTCATTTCTTTTTAAAAGAAGAAGAGTTTCTCTCTGATATGTTAGCAAGTAGTTAGGAGACAAAAATGGGATTGCAGTGGAATTAAAAAGCAGCCATAGGATTAATTTTGAAGTCTGAATAAAATCCAAGACCAAGTAGTGGGTTGGGAACAGATTGTTAGAAATCTGAATTACTTTCTTCTCCCAGCTGTTATAAGATTTAACAGGCCAGGAATTATGCATATATTCAGTTAACTAGAACATGATAGATACCGCCCATGAAAAATATAATGCTCAGATTCCTGAAATGGTTGGTTGATTACCATTGTAACCATGTAATATTTTATACTAATACCAGAAGTCTAAGGAAATATTTCTATCTTACATAAAAAATATAGTGATTTCCTAGTTCAAAGTTTGTACATTTTGAGGAAGTTCTTTTTAGCTTAATGTCAGCAAAGCAGCTGCTGTTTGAATTTGCTTTGTAAAACACTGAATTATTCATTTCCATAAACAAAACTTCCTTAGTAATTATTTAGCATTAATTTATTTCTCTTATTTCAGTCAACCCTGTTGACATTCTGTTTTAAAATTAAAAATATTCTTTGTGGAATCTAACAAATAAGACTCTGTGACTGCTACATTCTCTACTTTTTCCTATCCTTACAACAGAAAATTTCTAAATCCTGGGATGAGCTGTGTTTTACAGTTTATTTTTTATTATTTTTTAAAAAGTTACTGATAAAATATGTAACAAAAATAAAATTCTTATTTAGTAGTGTCTTATAAATAGCTTCTTAAGGCCAAGCCCTGTGGTTTTGACTTTTTAAAATTTTACCGTAATGCTTTCTGTGTGAGCTTACTTAACAACTATTATCTTGAGTTCTAACAATGTGAAATTATTAGAAATATTTAAAATAATGGTCAATTTTATCACTTTCCCTCACAGACTGTTTAAAAGACTGTTTAGTAGGGAGGGGGAAAAAGGGTAAAGATTGTTGTTTTATTTTCTTTGAAACTCTTCCATCTATCTTTGTAAATGTGGGAAAAGTCCCTTGAATTTTGTGCTCCCTTTCCTCCTTCAGACTCTCATTAGTCTTTGCATGTGCCCTCATTGGGCAGTCTTATACTGCCATGTGATAATTCCTTGTACTTTTTCCATAATTGCTGTTTTATTTTGTGTTGTTTAATTTTATGTGTGTCATTGTTTTGCAACTCCATTGGTGACTTCTTGAGGGCAGCAAACTATTTGTTAACTTAATAAATATCTAGCAGTTTAACAGAGGAGGGGGGAAAAACCCTTTATAGAGTAGTATCCATTCAGATGGGACATTCTTTATAACCCAGTTGCTTCTTGAGGCATAAATTTAGAGGTTTAACAACTGACATACAACACATTCAATGTGGGCTTAAGGGAAATATAAACTTTTAGTTAAGGGCTCATTTTGCTTCCCTGGTGTTGGTTTCTGAAAGGAAGTAAATGCGCTACATCCACCATGACTGAGACAGACATGGGACCATGGAAGAGGATGGAGCCTGTGAATGAGATCAGGCTGTAGAATAGAAGCAGAAAAGATGTCCATTTAATTTCTCTGCCTCCAGGGCTAAGTTGCTATTTAGGATAATAATAGAGACCTCTGCTTTAGCAGTTATCCAGTGGGTGGTGGTAGTTTGAAGGGATAGCCACATGTGCATAATTATTCTAGAGTTGAAGTGGTCAAGAAAGCCTTTAGAGCAGTTCACACTGTTAAGAAGCCTTCAGCCAGGGGCCCTTATGCAGAATTTTTTTTTTTTTGTCTGCGCAGTGTTTTAGAAAGTTATCCAAACTATTTAAAACTGTGAGATTTCACATAAAACAAAATTTCCAGCTTAAAAAAAAAAACCCAAATCCTCAGATCTGGGAAAGCTGTTTCTGTTCCTGTAAGGCAAAACAATTATCTGGAATAAAGTAACAGCTGCACCTTTAGTTAGACAGAGAGTATATGTGAGTACTGATTCATTTCGGTCCTATATATAAAATAGATAGTTAGATATAACACAAATATGAAATATTTCTCTGAAACTATGCTTCAGTCATAAGACAACCAAACTGGAATGTCTTTGTGGTTCCAGAAAAATAGAAACAAATTCTTTTGTGAAAGTAAAGAATATTTTTTTGTTTTATTTGCAAATGGCCCAACTCCAAGTTGCATAGGAAGCCCCAGCCTCAGATCCTATTAAGTCTTTGAAGAATATCATATCTTAGCAAATTTTGATTTTGTTGCCCTTAGTTATGGTCTATAAGTAACTTTTATGGCTGTTTCTGATAGGATATGAATTTTGGAAATCCATGTCTCCAAGTTAGCTTGTTTAGTTTTTTATTAGAGAAGTTGTAGATTTACAGAACAATCATGAATAAAGTACGGATTCCCATGTACCACCCTATTACACCTTGAATTGGTGTAGAACATTTGTTACAATTGATGAAAACACAGTTTTGTATTTGTACCATTCATGGTTTAACTTGGGGTCACTATTTGTGTTGTGCAGTTCCATAGATTTTCTTTTTAAATTTTATTCTAGTACCATATATATAACCTAAAATTTCCCTTTTTAACCACATTCAAATATATAATTCAGTACTGTTAATTACATTTGCAGTGTTGTGCTGCCATCACCCCCCATTACCAAAACTATTACATAATCCCAAATAGAAACTCTGTACGTTTTAAGGCGAAACTACCTATTTCCTACCTCCATCCCATTCCCTGGTAACCTATATTCTAGAATCTGACTCTCTGAGTTTGCTTATTCTAATTATGTCATAATCATTGAGATCATACAATGTTTGTCCTTTTATGCCAGGCTTCTTTCGTTCAGCATGATGTCTTCAGGGATCATCCATGTTATCACATGTATCAGAACTTCATTCCTTTTTACAACTGAATGATATTCCATTGTGTATATATATATATATATATATATATATGTGTATATATATATATATATATATATGTGTGTGTATATATATATATATATATAAATGGCACATTTTGCTTATTCATTCATCAGTTAATGGACACTTGGTTTGCTTCCATCTTTTGGCAGTTGTGAATATTGCTGCTGTGAACATACATGCAAATATCTGTTCAAGTCCCTGCTTTCAATTCTTTTGGGTATATACTTAGAAGTGGGGTTATCAGGTCATATGGTAATTCTATAGTTAACTTTCTGAGGACTACAAGACTGTCCCACAGATTAACTTACATGGTTCTTGATTCCTCATATTCTTTTCTAAAGTTCTATAGCTGTGACACCAGAAAAAGTATATCTGAAGTAAGTAGCATCTTACATGGTTTATACATGATTAAAATTCCAGTTCATGAGGTTTAGAAAGAAAATGTATAATAAGTATATATGTATTAGATTTTATATAAAATATATAATGTATTTATATATTATATATATAATGTATATAATGAATATGATAGTGCATAATGTTTGGCACACACTAAGTCTCTATAAACTGTGTTATTTTCAATTCCAATAAACAGTGTAATTAGCTGTGATTCTGCTTTCTCAAATATATTGTTTAAAATTTGAAAATTTTCTATATTTTCATCTGAATTGTTGAGTTTGCTAGCAAACAAAATAGTAATTTCTATTCAGATTGATCAACAAATAATTTGGCTTTGTTCTTCCCCTCCATCTTAAATATGAAGCAAGGTAAAGAATGAAAAAGTAAAAAAGAAGGAAAATTCATTCCATTGTCCCTTTAGTAGTAAGAGTTATAAATATGTAAGCTTTTTGTATTCATTGATTTCCCTGCTCAATAAGGATAGGCCCTCGTGCCTTATTTTTTTCTGGAAAAGTCATGTAGAAATAATTTGGTTGTTTTTAGGTATGTGTGTGCTTTGAAGTGGTGAGATTGGTCCAAAATGAGCTGTTTCTTTGCCCATCTTATAAATATCTGAGCCTGAAACAAGACTCTTCTCTGAGAGTAATCAGTCTTTAATAAAACTACATTCCTAAGTACTTGAGCTGATAAATAGTGAAGTTTGTTTTAAAGAAGTCAAGTTTATTTTATGTCAATTTTCTATTTGCCCTGTATCAGATATATTTAATTACTTTATTCCATTTCCATGTTCAGATTAATCAGATTCTACTACATATTGGTGCTCAAATTAGAATAAATCTTTAATCAGCTGTGTTATCCACACCATGGTAGACTAGAATAGAAAAGCTACTCTTGGCATATTGAAGATGCATGCGTTTATTTTCTATTGTAATTTAAAAGTAAAATCAGAAATATTAATTTCTACTTGACTGGAGAGATGATTTACTTTGAATATCATTCTGTTCTTAATCAGGTGAGAATTAATTGAGTTGGAGGTATTAGATATTCAGTGATGTTAACTGAACCATGATCAATTTAGAGCGAAGCTTTCTTTTGTACTGTGTTAGAATTATCAAATAGCTCATGCACTACAATGTAAAATAATCTTTTCATGTTCATCCTTCTACCTTCTTGCCTCATTAAATGCACCACTAAATTTGTTCTATGCACAGACTAATCTTTAAATAACAAGCTAATAAACCACAATTTAATAGAAAATTAAAAGCCTAATAATTTTGTCATAAAATGCTGTTGTCAAAATTTTATGATATATTTTCTCGTGCCTAATTTGAAAACCAAGTGATTAAAAACCTTGCTTTTCAAGTAAACCTGGGATAGTAAAAAAAGAAAAAAAATCTCAATTTTACTTAAAAAAAAATAGCTCTGCATTGCAAGAATAAAGTGAGCAATACAGAATAATTTTAATGCTTATTTCCAGAAATATAAATAGAGTCTGTAGCATTATATTGGCCTGAAATGTGGCATGGGCTTTTCATTTATTTTAAGAGTGTAATAGCAATATCATAAGTGTTGTGAAAATATAAATGGTGAGATAACACCTCCATAGGACTTGCTCTTAAGTAGTAAAATTGTAGTCTTTAAATAAACTGCAGTCAGAACTGAAAGGATCAATTTGCCTTGTTAACTAGAGATACTACACTTATTAAACATCTAATTAAATTTAGCATAACATATCTTTTATTCCTTTTTTTTCTTTTTTTACTCTTTAAAACTGAGAATTTAGACTTATTTATTAGCAAGGTAGTACATGTTACTATTGTCATATTTCTTCAATATCAGCAGTTGGTGTGACTGTGTTAAATTTTTAAAAAGCTAATAGTATGGCTTTTGATTGTGTCATTTTACCTTGGAACAGCTTTTCACCAGCATTGGTATAATGGGAAGAGTAAGGTTAATGTAGCTGTATATTTTGCTAAAAGTAATGTCAAGATTTATATTTGAGAACAATTACTATGTAGTGAAACATCCCTAGAATGCGATCAATGGGGAGTTGGTAAGATATAGAGGAGTTCACCCAGTGGTTGGCTAAAGAGCCATTCAGGGAAAAAGGCCTGCTTGGTGGGGAGGGTTGGGAGACAACAAAGAGTGAGATAGAAAAGGGTTTTTTCACTCTGCTCATCAAAACCAAGGCTCCTCTTACCTGGATTTCTGTCTCCCTTCATCCCCCTCCAAGGTTATTTCTTTTTTTAAAAATTTCATTTTGTAAGGTTAATACATGTACTGAGTACCAAAACATGGTACAGCCATGTTTCTTCTATTCTTGTCCCTTGGGCCCCCAGTTTTGCTCCTGAGACAACCACTATTAATGTTTTCTTACATATTCTTTCACAGCCATTTAGTGCTTACACAAGCATCTATGTATATATCTACATGTATAGATAATATATACATGTGTATATATATGTATAGATATGTACATTATCATCTATTCTAAACAGGAATAGTAACATACTATAATACACTATTTTGCACCTTGCTGATTTCATTTTAAAGTCTTGGAAATCATTCTCTTTCCATGTACTATTTTTTGAATGTCTGTGTAGTATTTCATGGTATAGTATTTCCACTTCAGCAGTTGGTGTGACCAAATTAAATTGAAAAAAAAGCTGATAATGTGGCTTTTGATGGTGTCAAACGCTATTTTTTACTTATATAAAAATATTTTTGGCATCAGATGAAAGAAAACAAGATGAAGAATGGCAAATGATAAGTCATTCTCTTAGTGATTACCCACAAATGAGAACCTCTTTTATTTTTTGTTGTTTTAAGAAAGACATAGCCACAGGTATTTTTATATTTCAATTGGATGAAAATTTCTACTGTGTTTGACTATGAAGAACTCATTATCTTTGTGGATGTTGCTTTTTTTTAAGGGAGATGTTAAGCTGCTTCAAATCCTATTTGGAACAAGTCAAGGTGTTAAATACATAAATACATTTGACAAACCAGTGTATTATAAGGAGGGTAACCAAAATGTTGTCATTAGTCTGGAAGCCACATCTTGTGAAGAGGAGGGAGTGTTCAAATTAGCTCTGAACCAGGAGGAAAAAAAACAAAAATATAAATGCTATTTCCCATAGTATTTGATAAGGAGACATCTTTTTTCAGGCTATAACTCCCACCCCACCCCCTGCCCCTAACACACAAACACACAAGCACACACATACACACACCAATGGAACTGGTTACCTTGTAATGTAAAGAGTTTCCTGTCATCACAAGTGTTTAAATAGTAAAGGTTTAGGAAGGACTTTCTGATTGAGTAGGAGTTTGGATTAATTAGGTGACTTTTGAAGTCCTTCCCACTCTAACCTTTCCTATTCCAGATGTCTAGAGTAAGGCAGCTGGTCCTTTCTAAGATCCTTGATGAGTAGTGTTTAATGGTCACTGTCAGCCCATACCCTTTCCCAGAATGGGCTGCAAAACCACTTGCAAATATGAAAAAGTACAGCAGGTTTATTTACCTGCATTATTAAAAATATTGATCCTATCTTTGTTTCCCCCTTGGGAAGACCACCCACCTGGAGGTGGCACCCAGAACCATGTCCAATCGCAGTCAGTTGGCTTTGGTCTTTTAATGTTGGAGGCTGTGTGGAAGAGGGAACATGTAACACAAATGTAGGCTAAAAATCAGACTCATTCACTTACATTTCTCTTACCTTGTTGCTTTCTAAATCCTCCTTCTCTGTCATTTCCAAATTGATTCTCCTATTTGGAAAGACTTAAAGCATCTCTTACCTGCAGTCTTTTTAAAAAGATGGGACAATTTGATGATTTCCTTAGCCACCTTAGGTTGTGCTAATGTCTACCTTTCAAATTCAGGTAGTACTTAAAATCTGAAACATGAAATTTAGCACTTCATTATATACTTGTTAGAGAAGCCACTTTCTAATGTGTACAATCATTTTAAATATGTTAATATATTTATAGGAATTCTGGAAAATAAACTGTGGAACCAGAGAGTAGCGATAGCTGATGCCGTTTGCCATTTGGCAATAAACTCTAGCTGAAACGTGCTGCTCCATCCCTCCTGTTTTCCCAGGTCCTACTTTTGAGATGACTGACCATAGTTAAGTTCTTGTTCTGTTGGCATGGAAATTCTGCTAGGTGTAGGGGTTTTACTTTGTACAGATTGGAGAAAGAGGTAGGTGGGATCCAGTAGTAGTTATAAGTATTTTCTAGAATTAAAAAGGCCTGGTTCTGGCCAGTTTGTGCCACACTTGGTGATCTTCGAAATATGATGTAACCTATTTAAACTTCAATTTCCTCATCTGACAAAGGAAGATAATAATGCTACTTATCGGATATGTTTTTGTAAAATTCAAATTAGATAATAAACCTAAAGTACTTAGTATAGTGCCTAGTACATAGTAAACTCTTGTTATGTCTTCGCTGCTTTTCATGTTGCTTTTATTACTATTATTATAACACCTTTAAGCACTTGCAAATAAATATGAAGGAACATGAGAAAATGGAAAAACAAGAAAAAGGTCACCTGAAAAAAAATGTTTCTTCTAATGGACAAATGAGTTAAGAACCATTTAAGACCCTGTTCAACAACATTATTAATGTATCATTCTTAGGTTTTCGATTAACAGAAACCACCTATGTTCCAAGTGCTGTATGCTAAGTGTCCCTGTAGGAATCACATTTTAATCTTGATAAATTAATATTCTGCTAAACTGAGATAATGAATCAGAGTATGTCCCTCGAACTTTTAAATTTGTATTAAACTCAAAAGTTTTATGTTTTTTGTTTTTCTTTAATTTTGACTTTGGATAAATTGTGAATTCAACCCTAATTAAACTCCAGAGCTGATGGTGGTGGTGGTCGTGGCGATGATGATAAAGGTAAAGAATAGTGTCAAAATATTAAATCAGCGTCAAAAAAATTTATTTAAAGGTGTATGCCATGGGAGAGATTAATACCCCCAAAAGTGGCGTTATATAAGAGTGAGTTAAATCAGCTCAAGACTAGTAGAAAAACAGAATTATAAACATTCATTTAATTCGTTTATGTATTAATTCAGCTGTTTGTTGAATACTAGCTAAGCAGGTAAAGTGTATTGAATAATTATACCTTAGTGTTTATTTCCTTAAGTATTTTATTTTGATTAGGTATTTTGCTAGGCTTAAAAAGGATAAATCAATAGAAAAATATTCTTTAAGGAAAGATAAAGAAGATAATCCAACCCAAAATAATCATAGGTTTCAAATCAGGAAGCAACAGCCAGATCAGCACCAGCTGCCTGTTGGCCTCTCACTTGAAGTACAGGGAATTAAACATATCTACATCTGCACTGTCCAATATGGTAGCCATTAGAAACACGTGACTTTAAATTTAATTAAAATTAGTTAAAATGAAAAATTCAGCTTGTCAGTGGCATTAGCCATATTCATGTGCTTGGTGGTCAGATATCGCTAGTGTCTACCCTATTGGACAGTACTGAGAACATTTCCGTCATTGCAGAAAGTTTATTGGACGATGGAAATATGTAAGCCACATATATAATTTTAAATTTATAGTAACCACATTTTTAAAATGTGAAATTAATTTAAAAAGGTAAAATTAATTTTAATATTATATTTTTTGCAACCTAATAAATCTTATCATAATAACCAAAATATTATCATTCCAACATGTAATCAGTTCAGACTAGCCTCATTTCAAGTTCACAGTAGCCATACATAACTAGTGGCTATCCCATATTGGACAGTGCAAGTCTAAAGGGTTACAAATCCAAACTGATTGAATGAAGTCACAACTATTTGGTATTATTATTGAATTCCTTCATGTGTGTACCACTATATTATAAACACATTGAAATTAGGAACCATATTTGTATTTAACAAATACTTGCTTAAGAAATAACCATCCTGGAGAATTGGAAATAGAAGCTATGCTTAATGCATTAGACATAGGAGCAAAAGGAATTTTGTTCTTACTTCCTCCCTGGCATTATGTGAATCAGAGATATGTTAGGACAGCAGCATGATTTACAATTTTAATATAAAAACTGCGGGTAAAATTTCAGTGGTTACATCAACATCTTTGTTTTATCGCATCCTATTATTGGTATCATTCTGGAGTTCAGCATATATGTAAATATTTTAATGTTTAAAATAGTTCCCATATTTTTTAATTGGCCCGTGTGCTGTGAATACTCTTTCTGAGCAACTACATATTTGATGGGCTACTGAATAGTGTTTGCGGGGAGAAAAGGAAGATTGGTGAATCATACCAACTACCAAAGCAGCAGGTTTGGGAGGTTGAAATACACGGAATGTCTTTCTTCTTTCTTTGTCTTTGTGTTTTCAGAAAAACTATACTCTGTGGTAGAGGGTTCTAAAAAGAGAAAATTCATGAGCACTACTGATTTTTTTTTAAGTAGGCATTATGGGCTGAGGTGACATTTTATATCTCTTTAAAAATATGTTTTCCACACAGTAGAACAAAAAATTGAAATAAAAACCAGAATATTTACTTGCAGTCCTAAGTATTCTAAGAAATTACACTATTTTAAACATGTTCTCCTTTAGTTCTTATCATAAGCAAATATGATATTGTTACATAGTTTTTGAAAGATAGGATTGACATAATTTTGTATTTTGCTTTTTTCCACATAAAATTATGTCATGCATTTTTCTCCTTAAGTTGCTACACATTAGACTTCCTTTTATTCTCTTGGCCCCTGGATGTTTTCTTGATTGTACCTAAATTTATTTAATCATTTCACTGTTGTTAGTGGACATCCTTAGTTTTTGCAAGTGTTCTAAAATTGATTGCATTTATAAAAATATGTATATACATTTCTGTAGATTTATCATTTTTAGTGATATGTCAGAATTCTAGGGCTGTGGCCAGACAAGCATTTTTTTTTTCCATTTTTTAGAGCTTTCTAGAAGCACTCTTCTAACCTTTCCACCTTTCTCTTCACTCTCAGCAGAGTTCCTCACTTCCTAGTTTAGAGAGTAAGTAGAATCCATCAGGTGAAAACTTTCTGCTTTTAAAATCACAAACTTAACTCATCTTCATCTTCTTCTTCCTCTCAACTTCTTTTTCAATTCTCGCTTCTTAAAAGGAATTCAGAAAACCTCCCTTGACTCCACATTTTCCAACTTCTGCCTTCTCTCTGACCTTCCCTTCCCAGCCAGATTTATTGAGTTTGCCTGTATTTATACTTGCTCACCTTCCTGACCTTCCAGTCGGTCTTCACCTTCCACAGAAATTGCTCCTACTAAGATCACTTATCAACCCCATTGTAGAAAAATCTGATCGGTGCTTTTCACTCCTGGTCTTAGTAGACCTCCCAGAAGCATTTCACAATATTGACGACTCCTTCCTTACCTCACAGTATCCCAGAAAAATAATCATCCAATGGTTTTATTTTATTTTTTGTATTTTAAAATCGTATCCAAGTAATTTACAGAAGAATAGAGGGATAGTGCCTTCAGAACTTTTAATAAAAATTTAAACATAGCAAGCTCAAATTTTTATTCCATGTTTTCCCAGTTTTGAAAATGTTATGCTTGAGGTGGTCAATGTCCTTTGAATGCCACTAATTGCTCTCATGCAACCTGTAAGATACCTGTATTGTGAGTACTAACTCCAGATTTCGAACACATCTCAAATGGATTCTAGTTTACCATTTATCCTGGTTCTTGTACTTGCATCGTACAATATTTGTCCTTTTCTCTTGACTATTTCTCTCACCATGATGTCTTCAGGGTTCATCCATATTGTCACTTGTATCAGCACTTCATTCTTTTTATGGCTGAATAATATTCCATTGTGTGTATATAACACATTTTATTTATCTGTTTATCAGCTGATGGACACTTGGGTTGCTTTCATCTTTTGGCAGTTGTGAATAATGCCACTATGAACATCAGTGTGAAAATATCTGTATGAGTCCCTGCTTTCAGTTATTTTGGATGTATACATAGAAGTGGGATTGCTGAATCATAATTCTATTCTTAACTTTCTGAGGAACTGCCAAACTATCTTCTACAGCAGCTGTACCATTTTATATTCCCACTGCAATGAATGTTTCTATTTATTCACATCCTTGTCAACACTCATTATTGTCTATTTGGTTTTTGTTTATGTTTTTATAGTCCATAATTTCCATTAGGTGTATTTTTTCCCATACACCACACTATTATTAACACCTGTACTAGTGTTACACATTTGTTATAATTCATGAAAGAACATTCTTACTCATGTACTATTAACTATAGTCTGTTGATTACAGTAGGGTTCACTGTGTTATGCAGTCCTGTTTTATCTTTTACTCTTTAATCTAGTAACATATACATGATCTAAAATTTCCAATTTAACTACATTCACATACATAATTCATTGCTGTTAATTACACTCAAAGAGTGCTTCTATCACCACCTTCAGTTTCCAAAACTGTACAATCAACCTAAGTAAAAATTCTGTACAAATTGAGCATTAACTCCTCCTTCTCTTCCCCTAATCTGTCCCATGATAAACTGTATTCTAGATTCTAACTCCGTAAGTTGCTTATTATAATTAGTTCATATCAGTAGGATCATACAATATTTGTCCTTTTGTGTCTGGCTTATTTTACTCAACATAATGTCCTCAGGATTCATCCAGGTTGCATGCTTGAAGACTGCCTTTCTTCTTACTGCTGAATAGTATTCCATTGTATGTATATACTACATTTTGTTGATCCATTCATTGGTTGATGGATAGTTAGGTTGTCTCCATCTTTTGGCAGTTATGAATAATGTCACTATGAGCACTGATGTGCAACTATCTGTTCCAGTCCCTGCTTTCAATTCTTCTGGGTATATACCTAGTAGTGGGATTGCTGGGTCACATAGTGATTCTCTGCTTAGCTTTCTGAGGAACTGCCAAGGTGTCTTCCACTGTGGCTGCACCGTTTTACATTCCCAACAATAATGAATGAGTGTTCCTGTTTCTCTACATCCTTTCCAACACTTGTGATTTTCTTTTTTTTTTTTTTTTTTTTCAAATAGTTGCTATTCTGGTGGATTTGAAGTGATATCTCATTGTGGTTTTGATTTTCATTTTCCTAATAGCTAGTGATATTGAGCATCTTCTCATGTACTTTTTGGAAGTTTGTATATCTTCTTTGGAGAAATGACTATTCAAGTTTTTGCCCATTTTTAAAGTGGATTGTCTTTTTGTTGAGTTGTAGGATACCTTTATATATTCTGAATATTAAACCCTTATTAGAAATATGATTTCCATATATTTTCTCCCATCGAATAGGTTGTCTCTTCACTTTTGTGACAAAGTCCTTTGATGTGCAAAAGTTTTTAATTTTGAGGAGGTCCCATTTATCTATTTTTTCTTTTGTTGTTTGTGCTTTGGGTTTAAAGTGTAAGAAACCATTGCCTACCATAAGATCCTGAAGATGCTTCCCTGTGTTTTCTTCTAGGAGTTCTATAGTTTGCTTCTTATATTTAGGTCTTTGATTCATTTTGAGTTAGATTTTGTATAATGTGTGAGATATGGGTCCTCTTTCATTGTTTTGCATATGGATATCCAAGTTTCCCAGCACGATTTGTTGAAGAAACTATTACTTCCCGATTGAGTAGACTTTGCAGCCTTGTCAAATATCAATTGACCATAGGTGTGAGAGTTTATTTGTGAACTCTCAATATGATTCCATTGGTCAGTAATTCTATCTTTATGCCAGTAGCATGCTGTTTTTACCACTGTAATTTCGAAATAAGCTTTGAAGTCAGGAAGTGTGAATGCCCCAACTTCATTTCTTTTTCAAGATGTTTTTGGATATTCAGGCCCCTTACCCTTCCAAATAAATTTGGCAATTGGCTTTTCCATTTCTGCAAAGCAGGCTATTGGAATTTTGATTGGGATTGCGTTGGATCTCTAAATGAATTTGGGTAGAAGAATTAACATCTTAACAATATTTTATTTTCCAGTCCATGAACACAATAGGAGGTCACCCTCAGTTTTGAGCTCAAAAGCAGTGATGAAGGCATGAAGCCAGGCAAAGACAAGAAAGATGGTATTTTGTCTTTTAATAACTGCTCAGACCAGAGCCAGAAAGCACATCATTTTGTAAAACCATCAGCATGAGCATTCATATAGGTCTCCTTTGATTTTTTTTTAGCAATGTTTTATAGTTTTCTAGGTATAATTCCTTTATATTCTTGATTAAATTTTTTCCTGGATATGTGATGCTTTTAGTGCTATTGTAAATGGAATATTTTTCTTGATTTCCCCCTCAGATTCCTCATTACTGCTGATTTTTGCACATTGATTTTGTACGCCACCACTTTGCTGAATTTATTAGCTCTATTCGCTTTGTTGTCAGTTTCTTGAGATGTTCTATACATAGAATAACCTCATTTGCATAGTAAAAGTTTTACTTCTTCCTTTCAAGTTTAGATGTGTTTTATTTCTTTTTCTTGACTAAATGCTCTGGCTGGAACTTCCAATACAATGTTGAATAACAGTGGTGACAGTGGGCATCCCTGGAAAATGATATATGGAGTTCTATGTTTTGGTAGAATGTTTGCTGAAAAATACTCACTTATACTTTTCTCAACTAAATTGAACTTGTCCTAAATTAGCTTCTTACCAGTCTAGAATTATTCATAATATTTAACTTTTTATGTAGGTTGGGTTGGATTCTTTCTGAAAATCGAATTACTAAGATTATTGACACAAAAGTTTCAAAGAGACCCTCACTTTCATTACAAAATTTATAACCTAATGTATGTAAATTCATAACTGGTTACAAAATCATTCACATGAACCTCATGAAATACTGTTCATGCTGATGGTTTTACAAAATGATGTGCTTTTTGGCTCTGGTCTGAGCAGTTATTAAAAGAAAATACCATCTTTTTTGTCTTTGCCTGGCTTCATGCCTTCATCACTGCATTTGAGCTCAAAACAGAGTGATCTATTGTCTTCAAGTACTTTTTACTTCAGAGCTTTGAGAAGGGATAATTATTACTGAGAACAGCATGGCACTTAGGCATTGGTCTTCAGGGACTTGATATTAGACTATGTAATCTTCATATAAAAGATGGCTTTTCATGAGAAAAAATAGTTTTAGATGTTAATTTATGCTGTAGATTTAAAACTGCAGATATCTTTCTCTGAAGGGAAATCATAGTAAAATTGAACTAAAAGTTGTTACCTCCCCAAATTATCATTGCTGGCCATATTTTTTTAACTTTGTGTTTTGAAATAATTTCAAAATTATAGGATGGTTGCAAATATAATAAAAACCCCATACAGAAAACTTCAGTCTGTTCCCATACACCATATACCTACATCTACCAATTTTAACATTTTGACACCTTTGCCTATTTGTCTTTTCCTTCCTTCCTTCCTTCCTTCCTTCCCTCCTTCCCTCCTTCCCTCCTTCCCTCTCTTCCGCCCTCCCTTCCCTCTCTCTCTCTTATTTGAAAGCAGGTTGGACACATCATGCTACTTGAATAAACAATACTTCCACATACATTTCCTACCAACAAGGATAGTCTCTTATGTAATCACCCTAAGTGCATTTATCAGGTTCAAGAAATTTAATGTTGATATAAAACTTAGTCTGTCTATATATCAATTTTTCTAATGTCCTTTTGAGCCTTTTCTGCTCCATTCTTAGATGCTATCCAGTATCATAAATTATATTTAATTGTCATTATTTAGTTTTTCTTTCTCTCTTCCTTTTTTTAAATTGTGAGAACATAAATATAACATAAAACTTCCAATCCCAACCTCCCCCACTGCCAAGTATACCATTCAGTGGGATTAATCATATTCACAGTGTTGTAGTACCTTGATGACCATCCATTACTAGAACTTTCCCTTCATCCCAAACAGAAACCCTATACTCATTTTGCGTTAACTCCCCCCTTCCCCTTCCCCTTCCCCTTACCTGGTAACCTGTACTTTATTTTTTTCTGTCTCTGAGTTTACATACTATCTGATATTTTCTTTGAGGTTACCATGGGGCTTAAACTTATCCTAAATGTATAACAACCTTTTTTACCTTGATGCCATCTTAACGACTTCAATAGCAAACATAAACTATGTTCCTATGCCCTTCCACCCCCTACCTTTGTAAAGTTCTTGTCACAAATTACATATTTATACTTTATAAGTCCAAAACCATTGACTTATCATTACATTTTGTTCATTTATCTTTTAGATCCTGTAGCAAGTAATAAGTGTGGTTGCAAAACAAAAGTATAATTGTGCTGGTATTTATATTTAGGTATCTCATTACCTTTGCTGGAGAGCTTTATTTCTTCATGTGGCTTCAGTTAATTGTCTAATGTCCCTTCCTTTCAACATACGGGACTCCTTTTACATTTCTTATAGGGATGGTCTAGTGGTAACAAAGTTTCAGCTTTTGTTTATCTGGGAAAGTCCCATGAGAAATCAGCACTTAATGTTGTTGAGACTCCCCTGTACATGGCACATTGCTTCTGTCTTATGGCTTTCAGAATTCTCTCTTTATCTTTGCAATTGACAGTTTGATAACATGGCATGGGTGGGTCTGTTAGGGTTTATCCTGTTTGGAGTTTGTTGAGCATATTGGATGTGTATATTCATGCCTTTCATTAAATTTAGGAAGTTTTCAGCCATTATTTCCTTAAATATTCTCCCTGCCCCTTTCTCTATTTCTTCTCCTTCTGGAATTCCTACAATACGTACATTAGTATGCTTGATGGTGTCCCATAAGTTCCTCAGGCTGTTTTCCCTTTTCTTCGTTCTTTCTTCTTTCTGCTCCTCAGACTGGATGATTTCAGTCGTCTTATTTTCAAGTTCACTGATTCTTTCTTTTACCAGTTCTAATCTGCTGTTGAACCCCTGTAAGTATTACGTCCCCTAAAATGCCTTTATCTTTGATGCAATCTTGTAGGGCAGACATATTAGGGGGGATTAAGTTGGAATGTTTGGATTAGGTTGTTTCCATGGAAGTGTGCCCCTTCCGACTGTAGGTGATAACTCTGGATAATTTCCAAGGAGGTGTGTTCCCACCCATTCAGCATGGGCCTTGATTAGTTCACTGGAGCAGTATATAAGCTCAGACAGAAGGAGCAAGCTTGCTACAGCCAAGAGGAACACTTTGAAGAATGCACAGGAGCTGGGAAGAGAGGAACTGCAGATGAAAGACAGTTTGCAGACGGCCGTTGAAAGCAGACTCTTGCTCCGGAGAAGCTAAGAGAGGAGAAACACCCCAAGAGCAACTAAGAGTGACATTTTTGAGGAACTGAAGCCTAGAGAGGAATGTCCTGGCAGAAAGCCATTTTGAAACCAGAACTTTGGAGCAGACGCCAGCCACGTGCCTTCCCAGCTAACAGAGGTTTTCCGGACACCGTTGGCCATCCTCCAGCGAAAGTACCCAATTGTTGATGACTTACCTTGAACACTTTATGGCCTTAAGACTGTAACTTTGTAACCAAATAAACCCCCTTTATAAAAGCCTATCCGTTTCTGGTGCTTTGCATTCCACAGCCTTAGCAAACCAGAACAACCCCTCTACGGGATTTTTTTATTTCTGTTACTGCCTGTGGTTTTTCAGCTCTGTTTGTTTCCTTTTTATAATTTCCATCCCTCTATTGATAGTCTTTTTGTGTTCATCTGTCATTTTCCTTATTTCTTCTAGTGCTTTGCTCTTGTTTTTACTTAGCTCTTTGAGCATATTTTAAAGTCTTCATCTGGAATGTCCAGGTCTGATCCTCCTTATAGGTGGCTTCTCAAGATTTAATCTTTTCCTTTGCCAGTGCCATCACTCTCGATTTCTTTCTAAGTTTGGTAATCTTTGGTTGAAACCTGGATAATTTGGTATTTTAATGTGTTATTGCTGGAATATTAGATTTTGAGTCATCTGTTCCTTAAGCTTGTATCTAGCTAGTGTTATGACAGAGCTTTCCTTGAATGCCAGGAGTGAACAAAAAAGAAGAAGAAAAAAAAACACCATTCCCAGTCTTTGAAGATTGACCTGTACAGGCACTCTCCTTCAGGGTTTGTCCATACAGTGAGGTTAGAGAATAGCTCCAGGCAAAACATAGGGGCCTCCCTGATCCTTTCTCTGCATGAGTCTTATCTTTGACTTGAATGTTTGGCACTAGGAATTTCCCCATTTACAGGGGTATGAATGTCTCCTCTTCCCTAGGGAACAAGTTCCTTATGGTCTTGGTTACGTCACTGATGTCCTACAGCCAGCAATCCCTTGCCTCAGGCAGCCCAACTTGACTACTGTCCTGCAGCGTTCTGTAGAAAAGCTCAGTGGGCCACCTTCTACATGTAGGGCAAGTTCTGGGACAGTGAGTACATTACCACCAGACAGATTTGGCCAAACATACATGCTTCCAGTGTGTGCCCAAGGGTTACTTTGTTCCTTCTGGAACTGGGACCAGGGATCAACACAGGGAGCAGGCTGGCTTTGCTCTACATCAGTGAGGGGGGGTGAGAGGGGCAGCTAGGGCACCACAATTTCCTACTGCTTTTAAGTGGCCTTTTTCGTGATTCAGTGCTCGCCTTCTTATTGTAATACTTTACCTATTTTCTGGAACTTTAAGAAAGATTTTTCTGCCAGTTCTTACTTGTTGTTCAGACCTTCTCTGAGGGGACGGAATCCTGAAGCATCTCACTCACCATCTTCATCAGGGTGGGGTTCAGGTTATACATTTTTAAAACCTGTTATGATTCAATAACCGGTCAAAAGATCTTTTTCATTATGTTTAAAGTATGTCTCTGTTTTTATTCTTATCCAGTTCTATATAAGGAAGCAATTCTGTGCTTAAGATTTCCAGTTGCAGAGTTGATGCTCTATTACAAATTTGGGGAGATTTAAAAATCTGACCAACTACCTGTCTTTAAGAAGTAGAACTTCCTAAATGTTTTTCATTTAGCTTAAATTGAAGTTCCAGATTTAAAGTAAAACCATTAGGATGATGGTATAGTTACGAAAATAATAACACACTGCTTTTATGTTAAAATTCTAAATTATGTTGCTATCCAAATATATCTTGGCTTTACATAATACTGGAAAAATTAGATTTTATAAGTACTTTACTGGTTAAGGAAGTGAAAGTACTGAAAGGTTAGATATAAGTGCCATGTCTAGAGGTAGCTGTTTAAAAATTTATAAAAGTAGGATTTAAAAAAAAATCATAAATTGAAATATAAAAGAGGTCGTTCTAGTCAAGGACAGGAAACAGTGGGGCTTATTTATTTTAATTTGTTTTTACATTGGCATCTGTCTTAGTTTCCTAGGGTTGCTGTAACAAAGTACCACAACTGGATGGCTTAAAACAACAGGAATTTATCGCCTCACATTCTGGAGGCTTGAAGTCCAAATCCTTTGCTTCTTCCTGGATTGTGGTGGTTTGCTTGCAGTTTGTTGACTTCAGTCTCTTCCTCAGTTGTCTTATGGTGTTCTTCTTATGTCTGTCTGAGTCCAGTTCTCACCTTCTTATAAGGACATCAGTCATATTGGATTAAAGCTCACCCTAATCCAATTTGGCTTCATCTCAACTGATAACATCTTCAAACATCGTGTTTCCAAATGAGGTCACATTTGCATGACCAGGACCTGAGGTTAGGACTTGAACATGTCTTATCAGTGAATGCTTTAGTTCTAACAGGATGGCTTCATTTGCAAAATATGTGTTACTTGAAACTGGCTAAATGCAGAGAAAAGTATAAAGATCAAAGGCCTGGTATTTGTAGTTCCATGGGGTTGTTGCTCCATGAACATTTCTCCTTGGCTTAACCAAAAACTTTATTATTTGGGGCTTATTTCAATATTAAAATATATTCAGACATTCCATAAATTAAATGAGTGTAGAACAAGTCAAATTTATTATTTCTCTCACCGCTTTAATATGGAGTACCCCCAAAGTTTCTTCATATCATAGTAAACTAAAAATTATATAGGCTATTTCTGCTTAATTTTGAATGATCATTTTGGCCTTATTTTAGTTAGACTGAAGTTAAAAGAAGAGTTTATCATTCTGTTTTTTTCTCCATTCCTGACAGGAGCATGTACTTTATACAAATTTTATTTTATCCAAAGAGTCTTTTTACCAGTAGTTATTGGAAGATCTTAAGTGGTTTCTTTGAGAGAAATGAACTTGCAAAAGAAAGATACGGGATCTCATGTTTTTGATATTTTAAATTAGAATGTCCTTGACTGCTGCTTTAAGCACATTTTTTTAAACCCTGGAATAACTTTTAACAATTTCTCCACACACTGTTATTCTTGCTGCTTATTGATATTCAGTTGTATAACTTTAAGATATACTTAGGTGAGTGACATTTTTATTTTTCAGAGTTTTTAACGGTAATTAAATTATTTATAGAGAGAATCAAGTGTACAAGCTCTTAAACATTTAACATGATAATATTGAAATTCAAAAGCAGTTTAAATTGGATTTGTTTCAAAATACCATTTCAGTAATCAGTTGGCAGTATTAGCAACATCACTATTATATGAATGCATGCTAATATGGTATGAAAGATCCTCATTAAAATCTTGTTGTTAAACAAGTGACAAAAACCTTACAGACAACTTGAGGCTTCAGGCCAGTCACAGTTATTCCTGAAGAGATTTGGACAAGTGTGAAAATGTATAGACTGTGCCTTTTTAGTGTGATCAGAACACAAAAACACTGTCTGACATCAATTCCCTATTAAGGACATTTTTATTTATATGAGGGAAAAATAAAATAATGCAATGCCTAAGCATTGTATTGTGACTTTCTCAAGCGAGTAAAAGTATTGGGTTTGTTAAATTCAAAAAGCAGAGTTTGATAATTGACATAATGGTACTGTTCAGAAAAAGGCTGGGGTTTTGTCAACTAGAATATTTCCATTAGGCAAAATTCTCTGGACATTATCTGGGTGAACTGGTCTGGTTTAGGTATATTGAGGTTACAGTTAGGGTAAGGTTGGTTCAGGGGAAACCAGCCCGTGGGTTCATCACCACTGTTGAACATGGTAGCTTTCTTAAAAAGTCCTTTAGCAGGATTAGGTCAATTCTGAATTAACTGAATGTACATACTCTCTCTGAGGATTGTCCGTGTCTTAGTTTTTATTTGGGATCATAATCCTTGCTTTCATAAAGGTAGACCTGTAAGTAGCAAGTTTAACATGCAAGAATAAAGAGGATTACAGAGGGAAATTTAATGGATTTTTTTTATAGCCATGTGGCCACCCCTCACCATCTCCAATGAAAAGGACCTGGCTATAAGTTTGTTTTGCCTTTTTGAGTTGAAGGGAGTCCTTAGTTGAAGAGCACAAAGCTATTCCTTCTATCTGAAATGGCTCATGTGCTTGGCTCATATTCTTAGAGAGGAACAAGAACATTTCTAGTTGGAAGAAAGAAGATACCTGACTATGTTCAGAGTCTTAACAGTTAGGCTGAGTTGGGAATCAGGGAGCAAATACTGGGAGTGCTGAGAATAGTGAACAAGGGGCAAAGGAAGCTAATCCTACGTGTCCTTGAAGTAGAACATTACGTGTCACTTACAATGTAGTGTGACCACGCACATTAAATTATTTGTATTAAGTTCATGTCCTGCATCCTTTGCCCTTGTTCTTAATCATTCTCCTACTATTCCACCAATTAATCTTCAAAGTATGAGCACGATGCTACAGGTAGATACAGATGTCTGTGCAATAGGGCTCTTGTGCCAGCAAAGCCCATTTAATGAATGTTTTATACTTTTAACAAATCTGAATTGTTTTTGGTTTGCTTGTGGTTTAAAAATATTTTTGATATACCTTATATGTATGTTTTTTCATTGAGACTCCTGAATTTACCTGCTTCCTTTAAGATATTTACAAATAATTTATATCCCTTAGTAATGGGAAGGATATTACATAGCTCAAGAAAAATGGGCAATCTTGATGATTTGGCATTAAAGCTTTATCAAAAGATATTGAGAAAACATTTTTTTTGTTGCCTGCAATTTGTTTGAGGATGTCATATTTGGAAATGGTTTTGTTTATGTATAGAGAAGTGGAGGTGGCAGACCATGAACTAGAATAGCCAGTTGTCAGGGAGAATGCGAGTAGCTGCAAAAGGTGGGGAGCAAAGCACGTTTTCTTGTGGAAGGGAAGGGATGGTGTAGGACCAAATTGACCCAAATCAAACACAAGACAAATGGCTCAGCTGTGAGTGGAATATGGCACCAGGGTTTTCTGGCTTGGTGGCCTGAGAAGGCAGGATACTGTCAGCACGGTTTTTAACAGGCAAAGTACCAGAACATGAATTTGACGGAAAGCTATTTGAAATTTCTGGGGCCTCTAAGAGCTGACTTGAGAATGAAACAGGAGCTCTGTTATCAGAGGTGAGGCACTATAGCAGGTTGTCTAAAAGAAAGGGGGTGTTTTGATGCCCTCAGGTGGGGATCCACCAGCTTTGCCATGTACTGAGAAGACATGCATAGACTGGACACCACATGCCAGGTTTCTTTAGTCAATGACTAGAAATAAATTTCTCTTTTACTCTTCTTGTTTCTTCTTACAATACTCTCTTTTTCTATTAGAAATCCTACTCTTCACATTTTGTTTGTCTCCATGAAGCCTCCTCAGTCCCTTCTTCCTCCCAAATCTATTTTTACAAAGTGAATGATGCCTTCTATTAATGTACATGTCTTTTGTACATGTTGAAAAAAGAATTTTGTTCAAATTTTTGTTGAATTTACTATGTGCCAGGGATAATCTAGGTAATAGATGTAAAGTGAATGAATATTTTAGAGCTATTAAAAATTACAGTGATGTAATTACAATTGTCATTTTTTTTCCTTCTGAATTTATTTCAGATTTTACCAAATGTTGCAAGGACTCTGGAATCCTTATGGTAGTAAAATGCAGGAAAGAAAATTCTGCACTGAAAGAATGTCTAACTTCTTAGTAAGTAATCACCTTAGTGTTTGTGCTTGTGTGTATGTGTGTGTGGGTATGTGTGCAGTATATTAGAGTGTGTTAACACATTCGATGTAATGCATTTTATGCCCATACCATATCCCATCAAATCCACCATATTGTTTGCTGAGCCAAAAGTTTCAATATATTGTAGATTATTCTTAAAAAAACTAAAATGACATATTTGTGAAAGGGTCTTTTTGAGCTATATTTGCTAGCATTCTATCTGACTGGCAAACATGAAGTCAGCATTTAAATTACATGAGTTTTTACTTGATTTAATAAACCTCTTTTCATGAATAGATTGATCTATAGAATATAGTCTGATTTATATTTATTTTTCTAATATAACAGTGCTGAATTAGAACATCTCTAAAACCATTTCCAGCCCTGTGACTTGTTGGATTAAAGTACTTTAATGTCTAGGAAAATTTGGGGTAAATTATATGAAGAATACAAAGGGGAATTTAGATCTTTGAGGTTAAATTAATTTTAAATATAATTCTTAAATATCATGATCACTGATATTTCATTGTAGTTCCTTATATCTTAAAGTGAAATATGAAGTTTCTTGAATGCAGTTGGCTTCTATTTATCTGCTGTTTTTGTTACCCTCATTGACAGATAATATTGCTGAATACTGCAGTATTGTTAATTGATAGTTTTTATGACAGCTTAGTTTTAGTTAGCTCTTATTTTCTTCTGTACTCTGCTTCCTTAACCTGTGAGGCATATGTCAGTCTGGTATGACATTTTTTAGGGAATTAATAAAAAATCCTATGTTTGTTTTTTTTTTTTTTCCAATAACCAATGTACACATAAACTTACAGCCTTACTAGAATGCTGGAGTTGGAAGAGACTTTATAGAGATTATAAACTCATCTCTACATTTAAAAATGAGAAAACACACTCAGTGTCCACATGGTTTTTCACAATTTAATAATAATATTAATGCAGCCACTATTTATGGACCAGGACCTGTGCTAAGCACTTTATAGTAGAGGAGTGAGAGTTCATTCAGTGACTTATTCTTCCAGTTCTACTCTGTAGTGCTCCCAAGAGATGTTTAATGAATAAATGAATCAAACTTTTTTGTGATTTGATTTGTTAAATTGTTTTATGTATCAAAGAATTTTTACATCTCAGTTTCAGTTCTCATAATAAATTGCTATTCTTAGTTTGACATATTACCCCTCCCTTCAGACAGGGCAACACCGGAGTATAGTGGACGGGAGCAGGGACTGTGGAGAGTGTAGTCTTGGCTCAACTTTTTGGTTAGTCATGTGACCTTGGGCATGTTCCTCACCATAAAATCACCTGGAGTGATTATGAGATAATGCATGTAAACACATTTACCATAGTGCCTGGTACATGGTTGGTACTCAGTAAATGTTAGCTCTTTTTAAAAGTTGTATTTGTTATTAGTTAGCTTTTACTTATCTGAATAAAGAATATTAATCATTTAAATATTTTTCATCTTTCTAGAAATAGAAGATAGCAGGTTCTAGCCCATCCTGGGGATGGGGTGGGGAGGGAAAGCTGCTTTTGTTTGTTTAGAAGGGAGATGACAGTGAAGGAAAGAAAGAGGTAGGTGACATTTGCTGAAAGTAAATGGGGACTTAAGGAAAATTTTTTGTGACCTTCAGTCTCAATATACTCAATATACTCTAAGAAATAGTATTTTTTAATCTTTGCATAAGGAAGTGCTCTGCTTTTTTCTATAGAAATTACATGAAATGAATGTATCCATTGCCCTCATTTCTTTTTCATAGTGACATCTTGAAACATTAATCGTTTGTGCTCCTTTATTTCTACCAGTCTCATCTCCATCAAGTCTTCAGTACACTGCAGTCTTATTTCTGCCTTCATGACTTTAGTGATTTGCTCTCCTAAAGGTTCTAGTGGTCTTATGGTAACCAAATCTAATGATTATCTTTTCAGTTGTTCCTCTTTTGTTTGACCTTACTCTGGAAATCCCTTCTTAAAATTAGCTGCCTTACCTGTTAAGGCTGTTTCCCTATTTCTCCAACATCTCCACCTGTTTCTTCTCGATCTTTTCTTTGATAGCCTACTCGTTAAAGTTGGTTTTTGCCTTGGTTCACTTCTCATCCTTAAATCTGGGCAAGTTCAGTTTGTACCTGTGGATTCAGTTACTTCCTGTAGGTCATGACATATTCTGCTTCTCTTTCTCATCAGATCCAAAACTAAACTACTTTTCCTCCTCCTGCTTGTGCCTTTGTAAATTATACAATTCTCTAGAATCATCTAGGGTATTTTTTGTCTCCTAATTGGTTATTTCCTGTTGATTTTGTTTCCCAAATCTCTACCAGATCCACTTTCTTCTTTTCATTCATACAGACCCTCCCTTTGTCCAGGCTCTTATAATTTCTTGCTTGGATTATGTAATGACTTATTTAATGGACATCCTGCTTTAACCTTGTTGCCCCCTTTCAGCCCCATCTGTCACATGTTATCAGATTGATCTAAGACACAAAACTGACTTTACAGTTGCTGTGTTCATAGCACACCACTGCCTTCCAAACAGACATATTTCTTAGTGTGGCATAAAATGGCCCATCATGATTTGGGCCTTGCCTTTTCCAGCTTTGTCTCAGGCCCTATATTAGTCAGGGTTTTTTAGGAAAACAGAACTGACAGGAGATACGTGTGTGTGTGTGTATGTGTATCTGTATACACACACACATTACATATTATCTCATAATATGTAAATATTATGAGATTTTTTTATAGGAATTGGCTCACTTGACTGTGGGATGGACAGGTCCAAATTCCATAGGGCAGGTCGCAAGCTTGGAAGTCTGATAAAGCTGTCCGATGAATCCCCAGAAGCTGGCTGGCTGAAATAGAGATGGAAATTCTTTCTTCTGACTGCTGAAATCATCACTTCTTTCAAAGCATTCAACTGATTGGATGAGACTTCTCTCATTGCTGAAGGCAGTCTCCTCAGTTCATTATGGATGTAATCAGCCGCAGATGCAATCAACTTCCTGATAATTAAGTTCACAAAATATGCTCACAGTAACAATCAAGTCAGTGCTTGCTTGCCTGAACAACTGGACACATAATCTGCTAAGTTGACACTTGAACTAAACCATCACAGGCCCTTTCACCTGTGTGCATAATCTGCTGTAGTTGTACATATACTTGCATTTCTTAATGCATCAGTTCTTTCCTCTGTGCCTTTCCACATTGCCGGGGCAAGATGGTGGAGTGGTGAGGTGTAGGTTTTAGTTACTCCTCCAGGGTAGTAGGTAGAAAGCCAGGAACTGCGTGAACCAGATACCACAGAGCAATTTGACTTTGGGCATATCTCATACAACACTCACAAACACGTGGAACAGCTGAAATCAGCGAAATCTGTAAGTTCTCGTGGCCAGGGGACCTGCGCCCTTCCCTGCCAGGCTCAGTCCCATGGAGAGAGGGGCTGTTGGTGCTTGGAACGAGGAGGGAGAACTGCAGTTGTGGCTCTAATTGAAAACTCAGACTGCTGATTGAAACTCCAAACAGATACACTGAGACCAGACACCAGAGAATCCGGGAGCAGTCAGCCCGGCGGAGAGGAGATAGGGCTAGCAAAAACAGCAAAAAAAAAAAATAAGCCTAAAAATAAAAACAGAGACTTTCTGGAGTTTTGGTGCACATAAAATGGAGAAGGGCAGGGTCAAAGAGAATCTGGCTCATATGCAAATCCAGAGGGCGAGGTCCCTTGTCTGAAGAGCTGGTTTCTCTGCTTTCTTGATTGTTCCTTAATGGCCCTAATCTCCTTGTCTCTTAGCATTTCAGTAGCCCATTAGATCTTCAAGGAGGGCCCTTCTTTTTTTTTTTTTTCTTTTTTTAATCTTTTTGGAAAACAATTACTCTAACAAGCCCATTACAGAAAGCCTTAAAGACTTGCAATTTGGGCCCAGGCAAGAGCAGAGCTAAGATAACTCTGAGAGACAAAGCAATAAGTCTAGTGGCTGAGAAAAGTTGCTAAACACCACAACTTCCCAAGAAAAGGGGGGAGTCCCCTTATAGCCATCTTCCCGGAGGGCTGGGAATGCTCCTGCCCAGTGCCAGTGCCACAGCCCAGAGCTGTCCCAAAGAACCCAGTGTGACGGGAAGTGTATCCAGCAACACACACACACCACAATATCAGGCATGGACAGTAGCCTTTCCTGCACCCGCAGCTAATTGTCCCCTGAGCTGGGAAGGCGGAGCTGTGTGAAAAGGGGGAAATTAAGACGCCCCATTCAGCCACCCTTTCAGCAGACTGGGGATGCCCCTACACGGCCGTGCGGCCTAGAACTTCCCTTGGGGGATGGCACTAACCTGTGAGGTAGCACACTGTTCCCTCAGCAGTGGACCTAGGAGGGCACAGCTTGGAAGAGGGACCCACTCGCAAGTCCCAGGGACCATAGACCAATACCAAGGACTTGTGGGTCAGTGGCAGAGACAAACTGTGGCGAGACTGAACTATAGGATTAGAATATTACAACAGCTTTAAATCTCCAGGAACATCTGGGAGATTTGATTATTACAGCCGCCCTCCCTCCCTAATCGCTCAGACACACACTGCACATTCAGGGTGAGCAGCACCAACTACACATGCAAACTTGGTGCAACAGTTGGACCCCACAAGACTCACACCCCTACTCACCACAAAGACAAAGTTGGGGAGAACTGGCTTGAGGGGACTAGGTGGCTTGTGGACACCACTGCTGGTTAGTTAGAGAAAGTGTACTCCACAAAGCTGTAGATCTGACAAATTAGAGATAAGTGTTTGAATCAGCGTACATATCCTAAAAGAACCCCTATCAACTTAAGCAAATGCCAAGAGGCCAAAAACAACAGAAAATTTTAAAGCATATGAAAAGAACAGACGATATGGAGAACCCAAACCCAAACACCCAAATCAGAAGATCAGAGGAGACACAGTACTTGGAGCAATTATCAATGAACTAAAGACAAACAATGAGAGCATGGCACAGGACATAAAGGATGTGAAGAAGACCCTAGAAGAGCACAAAGAAGAATTGCAAGAGTAAAAAAAAAAATTAACGATCTTATGGAAATAAAAGAAACTGTTGACCAAATTGAAAAGATTCTGGATATCATAGTACAAGACTAGAGGAAGCTGAACAGTGAATCAGTGACCTTAAGAATGACAGAACAGAAAAATGAAAGAGCAAAAGAAAGAATGGGGAAAAAATTGAAAAAATCAAAATGGACCTCAGGGATATGACAGATAGTATAAAACGTCCAAATATAAGACTCATTGGTGTTCCAGAAGAGGAAGAGAAGGGTAAAGGTCCAGGAAGCATATTCAAAGAAATTGTTGGGGAAAACTTCTCAAATCTTCTAAACGCCATAAATACACAAATCATAAATGCCCAGGGAACTCGAAACAGAATAAATCCAAGTAATTCCACTCCGACACATATTCTGATCAGACTGTCAAATACTGAAGAGAAGGAGCAAGTTCTGAAAGCAGCAAGAGAAAAGCAATTCACTGCTTACAAAGGAAACAGCATAAGACTAAGTAGTGACTACTCAGCAGCCACCATGGAGGCGAGAAGGCAGTGGCATGACATATTTAAAATTCTGAATGATAAAAATTGCCAACCAAGAATTCTTTATCCAGCAAAACTCTCCTTCAGATTTGAGGGAGAGCTTAAATTTTTCACAAACAAATGCTGAGAGAATTTGCTAACAATAGACCTGCCCTATTTGAGATACTAAAGGGAGGCCTACCAACCAAGAAACAAAGAAAGGAGAGAGAAAGATAGAGAAAAGTTCAGTACTAAAGAGATTCAGTATGGGTAAGTTAAAGGACATTAAGAGAGACAGGGAAAAAATATATCTGACAAACATAAACCAAAGGATAGGATGGCTGATTCAAGAAATGCCTTCACAATAATAACATTGAATGTAAATGGATTAAACTCCTGCATTAAAAAATACATATTGGAAGAATGGATCAAAAAAAAAAATGAACCATCAATATGTTGCCTACAAGAGACTCATCTTAGACGCAGAGACACAAATTGAAAGTGAAAGGATGGAAAAAAATATTTCATGCAAGCTATAGCCAAAAGAAAGCAAGAATAGCAATATTAATCTCAGATAAAATAGACTTTAAATGCAAGGATGTTATGAGAGACAAAGAAAGCCACTACATACTAATTCAACAAGAGGAAGTAACAATCATAAATGTTTATGCACCCAATCATGGTGCCACAAAATACATAAGACAAACACCGGCAAAACTAAAGGAAGCCGATGTTTCCACAATAATTGTGGGAGACTTCAACACATCACTCTCTCCTATAGATAGATCAACCAGACTGAAGACCAATGAGGAAACTGAAAAACTAAACAATCTGAAAAATGAATTGGATTTAACACACATAATAGAGCATTACATCCCAAATCACCAGGATACACATTCTTCTCTAGTGCTTATGGAACTTTCTCCAGAATAGATCATATGCTGGGACATAAAACAAGCCTCCATAAATTTAAAAAGATTGAAATTATTTAAAGCATATTCTCTGATCACGAAGGAATACAATTAGAAGTCAATAACCATCAGAGACTTAGAAAATTCACAAATACTTGGAGGTTATACAACATGCTCCTAAACAATCAGTGGGTTAAAGAAGAAATAGCAAGAGAAATTGCTAAATATATAGAGACGAATGAAAATGAGAACACAACATATCAAAACCTATGGGATGCAGCAAAAGTGGTACTGAGGGGGGAGTTGATACCACTAAATGCATACATCAAAAAGGAAGAAAGAGCTAAAATCAAA
Source organism: Choloepus didactylus (assembly GCF_015220235.1). Lineage (NCBI taxonomy): Eukaryota > Metazoa > Chordata > Mammalia > Pilosa > Megalonychidae > Choloepus > Choloepus didactylus. Next base: position 180,380,003 of record NC_051307.1, read on the forward strand.
GAACTAATGGAGCAAGTGAAGAAGGTAGTAAATGAACAGTAAACTAATCCTAAACCAAGTAGAAGAAAAGAAATAACAAGCATTAAAGCAGAAATAAATGACATAGAGAACAAAAAAACAATAGAGAGAATAAATAACACCAAAAGTTGGTTCTTTGAGAAGATTAACAAGATTGACAAGCCCCTAGCTAGACTGACAAAATCAAAAAGAGAGAAGACCCATATAAAGAAAACAATGAATGAGAAAGGTGACATTACTGCGGATCCTGAAGAAATTAAAAAAATTATAAGAGGATACTATGAACAACTGTATGCTAACAAACTGAATAATATAGAGGACATGGACAATTTCCTGGAAACATATGAACAACCTAGACTGGCCAGAGGAGAAATAGAAGACCTCAGCCAACCAATCACAAGCAAAGAGATTCAATCAGTCATCAGAAAGCTTCCCACAAATAAATGCCCAGGGCCAGATGGCTTCACAGTGGAATTCTACTAAACTTTCCAAAAAGAACTGACACCAATCTTACTTAAACTCTTTCAAAACATTGAGGAAAATAGAACACTACCTAACACACTTTATGAAGCTAACATCACTCTAATACCAAAACCAGGCAAAGATGCTACAAGAAAGGAAAACTACAGGCCAATATCCCTAATGAATATAGATGCAAAAATTCTCAACAAAATACTTGCAAATCAAATCCAGACACATTAAAAAAATCATACACCATGACCAAGTGGGGTTCATTCCAGGCATGCAAGGATGGTTCAACATAAGAAAATCAATCAGTGTATTACAGCACACTAACAAATCAAAAGAGAAAAATCAAATGATCACCTCAATAGATGCTGAAAAAGCATTTGACAGAATGCAACATCCCTTTTTGATAAAAACATTTCAAAAGGTAGGAATTGAAGGACGTTTCCTCAATATGATAAAGAGCATATATGAAAAACCCACAGCCAGCATAGTACTCAATGGTGAGAGACTGAAAGCCTTCCCTCTAAGATCAGGAACAAGACAAGGATGCCCGCTGTCACCACTGTTATTCAACATTGTGCTGGAAGTGCTAGCCAGGGCAATCCGACAAGACAAAGAAATAAAAGGTATCCAAATTGGAAAAGAAGAAGTAAAACTGTCATTGTTTGCAGATGATATGATCTTATATCTGGAAAACCCTGAGAAATCGATGACACAGCTACTAGAGCTAATAAATTTAGCAAAGTAGCGGGATACAAGATTAATGCACATAAGTCAGTAATGTTTCTATATGCTAGAAATGAACAAACTGAAGACACACTCAAGAAAAAGATACCCTTTTCATTAGCAACTAAAAAAATCAAGTACCTAGGAATAAACTTAACCAAAGATGTGAAAGACCTATACAAAGAAAACTACAGAACTCTACTAAAAGAAATAGAAGGGGACCTTAAAACATGGAAAAATATTCCATGTTCATGGATAGGAAGGCTAAATGTTATTAAGATGTCAATTCTACCCAAACTCATCTACAGAGTCAATGCAATCCCAATCAAAATTCCAACAACCTACTTTGCAGACTCGGAAAAGCTAGCTATCAAATTTATTTGGAAAGGGAAGATGCCTCGAATGGCTAAAAACACTCTAAAAAAGAAAAACGAAGTGGGAGGACTTACACTCCCTGATTTTGAAGCTTATTATAAAGCCACGGTAGTCAAAACAGCATGGTACTGGCACAAATATAGACGTATTGATCAATGGAATCAAATTGAGAATTCTGAGATAGACCCCCAGATCTACAGTTGACTGATCTTTGATAAGGCCCCCAAAGCTTCTGAACTGGGACATAACAGTGTTTTCAACAAATGGGGCTGGGAGAGTTGGATATCCATATCCAAAGAATGAAAGAGGACCCCTGCCTCACACCCTAAACAAAAATTAACTCAAAGTGGATCAAAGACCTCAATATAAAAGACAGTACCATAAAACTCCTATAAGATAATGTATGGAAACAGCTACAAGATCTTGTATTAGGCAGCCACTTTCTAGACCTTACACCCAATGCACAAGCAACAAAAGAAAAAAACAGATAAATGGGAACTCCTCAAGCTTAGAAGTTTCTGTACTTCAAAGGAATTTGTCAAAAAGGTGAAGAGGCAGTCAACTCAATGGGAAAAAACTTTTGGAAACCATGTATCTGACAAAAGACTGATATCTTGCATATATAAAGAAATCCTATAACTCAATGACAATAGTACAGACAGCCCAATTATAAAATGGGCAAAAGATATGAAAAGACAGTTCTCTGAAGAGGAAATACAAATGTCCAAGGAACACATGAAAAAATATTCAGCTTCACTAGCTATTAAAAAGATGCAAATCAAACCCACAACAAGATATCATCTCACACCAATTAGAATGGCTTCCATTAAACAAACAGGAAACTACAAATGCTGGAGGGGATGTGGAGAAATTGGAACTCTTATTCATTGTTGGTGGGACTGTGTAATGGTTCAGCCACTCTGGAATACAGTCTGGCAGTTCCTGAGAAAACTAGATATAGAGTTACCCTTCAATCCAGCGATTGCACTTCTTGGTATATACCTGGAAGATCAGAAAGCAGTGACACGAACAGATATCTGCATGTCAGTGTTCAGAGCAGCATTATTCACAATTGCCAAGAGATGGAAACAACCCAAATGTCCTTCAACAGATGAGTGGATAAATAAAATGTGGTATATACACACAATGGAATACTATGCTGCAGTAAGAAGGAAAGATGTCGTGAAACGTATGACAACATCTATGAACCTTGAAGACATAACGCTGAGCAAAATAAGCCAGGCACAAAAAGAGAAATATTATATGCTACCACTAATGTGAACATTGAAAAATGTAAAACAAATGGTTTATAATGTAGAATGTAGGGGAACTAGCGATAGAGAGCAATTAATGAAGGGGGAAACAGAACCCAGTTAGAACAGACGAGCTGTCGTGGGTAAATTTAGCGTTCTGGGAATGCCCAGGAATGACTATGGTTTGTTAATTTCTGGTGGGTATGGTAGGAACAAGTTCACAGTAATGTTGCTATATTAGGTTACTTTCTTGGGGTGGAGTACAAACATGTTGGAAGTAAAGTAGTTATTTTAGGTTAGTTGTCTTTTCTTACTCCCTTGTTATGGTTTGTTTGAATTTTTTTTATTGTATGTTTTTTTGTTTGTTTTTTTGATATAGTTAATTTAAAAAGTAATTAATGAAAAAAAAATGGAAAAAATATGCAGAGCCCCCCTGAGGAGCTGGTGGAGAATCTAGGGGTGTTGGGTTTCCCCACCTTGGTGGCTGCTGATGTGCTCACAGACATAGGGGACTGCTGGTTTGATGGGCTGAGCCCTCTACCACGGGCTTGGCCTTGGCAAGACTCTTGCTGCAAAAGAGAGGCTAGGCCTGACTATAATTGTGCCTAAGAGCCTTCTCCCGAATGCCTCTTTGTTGCTTAGATGTGGCCCTCTCTCTCTAGCTAAGCCAACTTGAAAGGTGAAATCACTGCTCTCCCCTCTACATGGGATCAGACACCCAGGGGAGTGAATCTCCCTGGCAACGTGGAATATGACTCCCGAGGAGGAATCTAGACCTGGCATTGTGGGATGGAGAACATCTTGACCAAAAGAGGGAAGTAAAAGGAAATGAAATAAGCTTCAGTGGCAGAGAGATTCCTAAAGGAGCTGAGAGGTCACTGATGGGCACTCTTACGCACAATATAGACAACCCTTTTTAGGTTCTAATGAATTGGAATAGCTAGCCATAAATACCTGAAACTATCAAACTACAACCCAGAACCCATGAATCTTGAAGACGATTGTATAAAAATGTAGCTTATGAGGGGTGACAATGTGATTGGGAAAGCCATGTGGACCACACTCCCCTTTGTCCAGTGTATGAATGGATGAGTAGAAAAATGGGGGCAAAAAAAAAAAGGCACTCAGTATTCTTTTTTACTTTGTTTTCACTTTAATTTTTATTCTTATTATTTTTGTGTGTGTGCTAATGAAAATGTTCAAAAATTAATTTTGGTGATGAATGCACAACTATATAATGGCACTGTGAACAACTGAATGTACACTTTGTATGACTGCATGGTCTGTGAATATATCTCAATAAAAATGAATTTAAAAAAAAAATGACACAGCCCAAACATTTCCCCTCAACATCTCCCCTTTCCTCCATTTGTTCCCCATGTTTCCATTGTGTCCTGGGCCATACCTCTATCAGAGCGCTTTGTACAGTCAACCCTAAATCCAGTCTTTACTTGCCTGCCATGTAACACTATGGGCTCCTTGAAGATAGGAGCTGTACTTCTCATTGCTTTATCCTGGAACAGTGTTACTCAAAAAAGAATCATTAGATTTTTTTTTTCCCTAGTTCAGTGCTTATAATGATTTTGTTACCAATTCTAAGAGTCTACTTCTAAAGGTTGAGCTTGAACTAGAAATCGGAATATTTTTAAAGGCTTTAAGCTTATATTAAAACATTGCAGTTATTAATTCACTATAAAAGATTTCTTCATCCTTCTTGTAGCTATAATGATCCAGCCTTTTACGAAGAGTGCAAAATTGAATACCTGACGGAAAGGAAAGAATTCAGAAGAACTGGAATTCCTGCCAAGAAAAGGCTACAGAAGCTTCCCTCAAGTATGTAGACTAATGTACAAACTCCACTCAGGAATTCTAATATTCACACAAGCCACAATCACCTGAAATAATGGAATCAAGATAAGGAAGTATCTTTGCTTTATCTTAAATTATGGAAATATCAATTTTAGTTGAAATAAAGACCTGTTTTTTTTAAATTTTGAAGTTCAAGTTTATTAAATGGGATAAGAGTTCTTACAACAGTGATGCTGATATTTAGAGTTCCACATGGATTTTTTTATTATCTTTTTCTGATGTATAGGCTAGTGGCTACTTATGGGGGCCACAGTAACTAAAAGAAGAGGAGTGGATAATCTTTGAAGGTGATAATAATAGCTAAGCAGTATAGCCAGAATGGCTGTGAACCAGAATCCTTCCTGGTGTTACTCCTTTTTAGCTATGCGACTATGGAATTAAAAATTTCATACAATTATTGTGAGGAGATTACTGAGTATTGCAGGTAAGTAGAGGGCATAGGACAATGCCTCAGACATAATAAATGCTCTTTTATTGTTAGTCTATTATTATTGTAATAATGTCTCATATGGGAAACATAGGTAAGGTTGATGAGTATTTACACTAATTTTACTCATATCTTTGATGGAAATTTTTGTAAAATGTCTTATGATGTTCTTTGATCTGTTAACTTGGCCACTGAAAATGTTTTAACCTTTCACTTAAGTCTTTTTTATACATATGAAATACATTTTGCAGTAATGGTCTCAGGAACTAGTGTAAAAGATTTCTGTGCCAGTGCAATTATTGAGTCCTGAGATGAGCTTTTGTATTAAAAGTTGCTTTTTATTACCATTAGCTGTTGACTCTTTACTATAGCCATTATCCATGCTTTTAACCAGTTTTTGGGTAGTTTATGCATATTTATACAGTCCTCATTAAAATCACAGAAATTACTACCCACTAGGTCAAGATTTAACTTTGGCCCCAATCCCATGTAACAGAGCTAAGATTTTTTTTTTTAAGGGACTTAGTTAAATTAAACAAATACCCTAAAGAACCAATGGATGGGCAAGTTCCACACTTTACTCAAAAGAACCATTCAAAGATCAATTTACTCTTATTTGAAATAGAGAAATCTCAAATCAAAAGGCTACAAATCAAAAGATTATTAGAGTAGACAAAAGCAAAGCAAATACAGAAACCCAGAGACCACATAGCATAGACACACAAACCTATATTCCTCTGTTGGCCTTCTGGTGTAGGTGCATTTCTTTGAGTATAGGATCTTATTTCTTGGTTTCAGTGATGACCCAAATGAAAAGGGTCACATTAAGACAGGGGAATTTACAATTTATAAGACTATTTTATAATTTTGATTAAAACCAAAGGTGCCAACCTTCAAATTTATGTGGAATGTTCTCTTATGTAGATATCACTTTCTCTATAGGTGCTAGAAAAATTAGGCTATATAGCATAAACAATGTGTTCATCCTTCTTTTATTATGTCAAAAACTTAACCATTCAATGTAGCTTTCAGAATACCCATGTCTACCAACATCTCTACTTCATTCAACTGGTACATCTGTCACAGATATGTCTTCCTTCCTCCCTTCCTGCCTCTGCTTATATTATGGCCTGTTCTTAAGTGACAGTCCACAGGTTTTCTACCCCTTAAGGTCTACTTTCTCCAAGTAACATTTCTATAAGGTCATTACTTTATTTTCACATGATTCATTCCTTTAGTTCTTTAAGTGTAAATTCTCCCCCAATTTTTTTGTTTCCTAATGTTTCACATAGCTATATCCCTGCTCTGCTTATGAATTTGGTTCCATTTTGGCAGCACCACAATAAAAAATCCTTCTTTTAGAGGAAATGTAACTATTACTAGAGAAGATGTAAATATTTTAGCTAACAGTGTATGCTCATTAAGAAGCAATAGGTTTTTTTCGTGTTAGCTGTCTTTCTCTTCATTCTGTTGAACTCTGGATGTGCAGAATTGAGTTATTATAAAAAGAAATACAAAGACTAAAGACATTTTTAAAGGAAGCTCTTTGTAGCAGGTTTCAGTTAGTAGAGAAGAGGTCATCGTAAAATTTTCTATTTAAAATAGATTATAAGCTGATAGGCCACTCTTGAGAGATGATCATAGCATACACATTCAGAAATTTCTGACTGGGTAAAAAAATGTTTTGTTTACTCTCTCCTTATTAAAGAGTCTTATACATCATTTATTTAGCATTTTAAACTGTCAAGAATATTCAACCACTGACTTTCTGGCCTACCTATTTGGTAGGTGTCATCACCGTATTGTTCAGAGGGAAAAGCATTTTCTCCACTCAAAGTAAGTTGATTTAAATTAGCAAGACAAATACCTGTTATATGACTCAAATTAATAACTAACAATTAGTACTTGACCTTGGGATATGTAGTCAAGAAAATTATTTCACATCCACTTAAATTTCAAACAAAAATACTTTATTTTAATTAAAGTTTCTTTATATTGTTGAAAACATTAATCAAGCCGTTATCTCATAAGTCTTATTTTCTTTACAAAGGAAAATATCCAATCTTGGTTTTAAAAAAAGCAAATCAGTAAGCTACATTCGAGATTAGATGTAATATACAGCCTATGCAGCCACATGAGAAATAGTTTCTGCTGCTGTTATTACACAGATAGTTGCATCCTTCAACTCAAGCCTGGACTCTTCTATTTGTTTTATGCATAATGGGTTTCGTTCTATTACTTGGCATGAGATTGTACTCCCTTGAGTCAGCTGTGTTCATTGCAGAATAAATTCCAGCATCTGACACCAATCCCATTAATCACAGACTAGCTTGAATAAGTAAGATAATATAATATAAAGACAAAAATATCTGAACAGTAAACATTGTTTATGTATGTATGCTATTCTGTAATATAGGAGAGATCTGAAATATTCTTCTGAGTTCAGTTCAGAAACTGTCTATCAAAAAGGATAAAATTCTCCTACTTGAAACACTTCATCCCCAGGCAAAAGGTGTATGAACTAAGTAGTACATCTTATACTGATATTCTTAATACTTCCACCCTGAAATTGTTTAGGCTTCCCCAAGAATTTCCACATGAAGTCATCTTTGTTATTTCTTTACTTATATTTAGAGGATAGGCCATTTAGAATGAAAGACTTTTGGGACATTTCAATACAGCACAAAATTTAGTTTCTAGAATTAAAATTCTCAATTCAATGAATTAAAAATAACTTTATCCATGAATAAAATGGTACCTTTCAAAACAAAGCCTAACAGTTTATAAGCTGCTCTACATAATAAGCAGCTAGTTAGTTCCTTTGAGGACAATTACTGTATACAGTTTTATATACAGACATTTAGATTTTCGGTGAGGACAACTGAAGGGACAGATTAGATGGAAACTTTTGTGACACTTTCTACTTCTAATTGGATGATATATAGGATTATAGTAGTTTGTTCACACATTTACAACTATTTCATCTTTTTTCTCCAATTAGAACTTGAGGGATATATACTGAGTCAAAGTTGGCTTCAATGATCAGGTTATTTCAAGCCTTGGAGTTCAAATTGCTAATCTAAATTTTTAATAACCAACAATATTGTGATTAAAGAGTGATTTTAAATCTGAAACTTTGAAACAAGAGTATCTAAAGATAGGGTAACCAATACTGTGTAGTATTTTTCATATCTTTAAGCATCATAAGATCAACAGAAATACAACCTATTCACAGTACATTTGCCCCTTTCTGGAATCTGAAGCAACTTATATGGTTTTAATCCTATATTAATGGCCTCCTTTTTTATCTTTATGAATGGAAGTGTTTAGGCATTTTCACATGTTTTGTAAATTCCATTCTTTATCTGAAAGGCAGAAATTCACGATTGTTATCAAACGTAGAACTGTCTTTTTAAAACACCTTAAGTGTTGTTTTAATTATTAGCATGTACTGATTTCTTAGCCAGAATATGGAGCTGGAAGGCGCTCTTCTTTAGTACAGGAAAATCAGCTACATATTATGGTACAGTATGTACAAATGTAGATACTGAAGAACTGCAAATTTTAATCAAAATCCACTTTCAGTTTGCTAAATTTCTTGGTGGAACCACTGAAGGAGATACACCATCCTCATGACCAACTCATGAATCTCTTCAGAACTAATTCTTATAAAGACAGTTTTGATTATGTTGATCCAAGTAATGCAGTGGTGGCAAGTTGGGTAAAGGCAAAGTTTTACTTCTAGTTTCCCCAAATGCAGTCTCACTTGATTTAGGAGGGCTTGGGAATACCCAAGAATTATCTTCCAGGGAATTTCTGCCATAAGAGTTGTGTTCCTGAAAGTTTACACCATCATTAGTAATGGATCTCTCATTATCCATCCACGATTGAAGAACTGGTTTCTCAGATAAAATTTTTATGTCTCCCGGTAAAGGGGAAGATGTGGTATGACAAAGAGCTTTGCCATTCGGTGAGACAGAGGCATGTCTTTTATATGTTGCAGTAAAATTTGTCAAGTGCAGTTTTGTGTTATCTTTTCCAAGGTCTTCAACACATCCTACTGGGGCATAGGCTAGAAAGAAAGCACAGGCTCAGTGTCAGTATTCATGGCATCAAGATAATAAAATACCGTAATACTTCACTAATTTGTTGAATTCTAGATCTGGTGATGAAATTAACATTTCCAAGTTAGTGTGATTACTGAATGTAGACATCTGAGTTTTTATCCTAGATCAGCTCTTTACTGAAATTGTATCTTACAGTAAGTCACTTAACTGCTGCAAGTTATCAATTTCCTCGTCTGTAAAATGGATATAGGTATTCCTGTCTTGACTATATCATAGAGCTATTAAAGATAAAGAATTTCATGTAAAACACTACTTAGATTTATGAAAACCAATAATGTTAAAATGCAGGTCCAGATCCTGTTCCTAGCTCTTACTGTGGCTACAGAAACTGCTTATGGGATTGTTTACATGTCAGTGGGGATTGAGAAGGTTGTTCTTATTAAGTAAGTTTTAATATTTTTTAGTTAAATAAAACATTCCTTTGATTATTTAAACCGTTTCTTCATGAATGATCCAAAATGTTTTCAGTAATAATTACATTATATTGTGAATTGGTGAGGTCCAAGTGAAGCTTTAAAACACACACACACACACAGGCTTTTACAGATAAAAACAACTTAAATAAAAGTTGCAATGTAATCCTGCGAATTGTAAAACACTCATAATAGTGAATGTAAATTCTGCTATGGTCATGATACAGGTCAACTGAAAAATATATAGCCAAAGGAAAAAAAATAGTACACGTGCAATGACTTAGAAAAAGACTGCTCTGAAGATAGATATTATTTGGGCATAAGCCCACATGAAGACAGTATGAGCTTTCTCTTGACCCTCCAAGTCAACTTACCAGAGTAGAAAAAATAAAATTACCTTAAGCCCAAGAATGCCAAATACAACTAGGGCTTGAATCTATGTGATTTGAGAAGAAACAACAAGCTGAACCATATTAGTTCACTGCCTTTTTTCTTAGGAGGGTAGAAGTAGCAGTGGGAGGAGAATTGGAAGTTATGGTGTTTGCTTCTCCACAAAGTTGAATAGGTCAGGGAAAGAAGGCAATACAGTCTTATTCTTTCTGCTTCTCAAAGCCATGAGTCCCATGGTGAGGAGTGGTGACCTTGAGCCTGCCACCGTTCTATGAAATGTGCTTAGAAAATTTATGGTCCAAAGCAACCAGAAGATGTATCATTCACAAGCTCAGAGGGGGTACAAAAATGAGTGATTTCCAACTATTACTCTTTGGAAGTTAGTATTTATTCTGTAAACAGCCACACTGAAAACTCACTGCAAAATTACTCTACGAGAGCCTAAGAGAAGTCTTATTCCTACCATCAGCTTTTTATTTCCTCATATATAACTGACCACTGGAAAACTCAAGGAAAGACTTATCATAAACTAAGTTAGGGGTTGCTAAAATACCACACTATTTTGCCTGATTCGTATGTATTTCTCTCTCCAGAAAAGGAAAGGAATATATTCCCTATTCTGAATTTTCTTTCCTGTGCAACATTTCCTCCCACTAGTACACATTCCTGAAAAGAACTATTTATAAAAGACAATTCTTTTGTGATCTCTTTAAGGAAATCTGATTTATAAATAACAATTTTAAATTAGACGGCAATTATCTTTAAAAGTCACATTTCAGCCCTTTAAAAGTAAATTTTGGGCCTTCAAATCTGTATTACACAACTTCTCAGAAATGCACATTTTATGCAATATAAAGAATGAATACACTGATTTTTGTTTGAGGTCTAAAAATAGCTTTGGCAAACTATCCACAACAAGTTAACATAAAACTCAAAAATTTTAGTCAGCCAAGCTGTTACATATGAAAGGCAAAGCAATGAAGATTTTTGTTTGGTTGAAGGGGATGAAGGGAAAGCATGTGGTCTCTGTTTTAAACAATCCTTTATGGAAAGAAAAATTAAGTTTACACATGTCTGGTTAAAAAATGAAAACAAATAAAATTACTTTTTTTCTCAAAACAGTTTAAGAAGCTAGGTCTTTGGTGTTTTTTATAACATGGGAATGAAAAATAACATTTTGGTATCCTTTGTTTCTGTTTATTTTAAATATATGAAGTAGTTGTGGTAAAAGGTCAACTAGAGCAAACTTAACACCTCAGCCTTATACACATAAGCAACACTTGGCTGAGAAAAAAGCCACAAGGGGAAAAGAATACAGTACTGAAGAAAAAACACAGCAGCAACACCTTTATGTGCGAAGCTGACCAGTGTGAGACTGAAGCCAAAGCAGAAAATGGGTAGGCCAATAACATACTATGTATACTCTGGCTTTCCAAACTCATTTGATGAGATTTTGGTAAGCTACAATAGCTAGCTCCTCTTCAAACAGTTTTGGCTGGAATCAGCTGTTTCTGGCAAACAGTGACTTGCCTTTCTTGATTGCAGCTGGGATTTTCAGTTTTCTTAGTAGTTCAGCTTGTACTTGAGTCACCAGATGTAAATTAGACATTTCTCTCTTCAGTTCCCAGTATGCCTGTTGTATGTTATCACTGAAATACAGTTTTTTTAAAAAAGTTAATGATCATTATTCTCTTTAAGGATATAAGGGAATAACTTTAAAATAGAAATGAGATCTGTATTTCTGCTAGGATTAGTTTTGAGATGATTGATATATATTAAATAAAATTCCTTCATTAAACAAAATAGCTGAAAGATATTTAACTAGGGTATTAAAGCTAATGAGCAGATCTTATAAGAATAACACTGTCCTTCTGATTTCCAAATACCTGCACTATATTAAACAAAATGGAATTATAAAAAGAAATACTCCAACCAATGAGAGTTTCTTATAGATCTCTTCTCAGAATTGAGATTTTATTATAGCCAATAATGAGCAGTGGTGTAAATATACTTAGAGGTTGGAAATATGCTCTTCATTTGCATATCTGTTCAAGAATAAACTTACAGTCATTGATAACATGGATTTTAAATTTGTATTTATCTTTTAATCATTCCATTTTGATGTTGTAAATTAAAAGTGTATCAACTGCTAAATATATTCACAAGTACACATTAATATAAAAATTGTTTCATGCATTACATTCTTTTATGATTGACCGGGCTGTCTCATATTATTGGTTCTAAATCAATGAGACATGACAACACAAGATAGGAAGAGCCAGATGATTTCCTGGTAAGCAAAGGAAGCTAGAGAGAGGATTACATGAAACAGAAGTCGAACTTCACAAATGCCTCTCATATTTTAATAATTAAAATTATTTTCTCCCAATCATCTGAGAAATAAGAAATTAGATATTTTAAACCTAATGTTTACAGGGTTCAATTTTCCATTCTTACTTGGATATTCATGATTTTCTTCTTTTTAGGATCACAACTGCTAACTAAATGAACTAAAATCTTCATATATTTTTGCTTTCTTGCATAAGAATGCATAAAATATTAAATGTGAGAATAAATGCTCTCAAAGTGTTTCAAACCACCATTATTGCCTCTGACTGTTGGTGGTATAGAAATCAAATTAGACCAAAATGTCACCTTATGACAATTTTTGTCTAACCATAGACAAAAACCTCGATTATATGCCTAATATCTAAACGTAATATCCTAGTCCAATTAAGGAAGCATAGATACATCCAGAAAGAGAATTATTTCTGAATTATGTAAAGTTAAATACCTTTGTCAAATCATTCCCATTCCTCTCAGGCTGTAATTCTTTTAATAGAAGCAGCACAATAAACTTTATAGTGCTTTTGAGAAGACAACCTACTCGTTTTAGTCCGTTGTATTCAAAATCGCAGAGCTTTTTACAGGTGTTTGATAGGTGTAAAATAATTACTTCACAAAAATGAGTAAACCACTTCTACTTTATTAGTAAACATGCTACAGTGATGTTTCACAGAGGAACTTGTCTTAAATGTGAAGAGAGTGGTTACATTGTTGGTTCCTTGTTTCAATTCAGGGCATTCAATATGCTTTCCAAAGAGTTGCTCACACTACACAGCAGTGAGTGTAAACACTGTACATGTATGTGCTAATTCATGCAGACAGCCATGATATGAATAATATAGTTTAAAAATAGTTTCTTATTGGCTTGAGAAAGTAAATCATCATCAGACTTTGAGAAAATGAAAAGCAAATACCTAAGTAGTGCTTAGGTATAGAAATACTAAGCACATCTAAGAATCATTCAAAATAGCCTAGGCATGTAAAATAAAAAGAGAAACACTAGAAGTGTTAAAGCAGTGTCCAGTATACATTTTCCAATGCAATTTAATGAAGACTGCTTATAAATTAGGCTAAATTGAAAACTAGGTCACCAAGTTTAACACACATCTAGTCTTTTTTCTTTTGCTCTTAATATCACCAGAATTGAAAACTACAGCTAAAAATCTACAATTATTAATAAGTATAAGTTCTCCCTCTTGTGGATAACAAAGTAATGGCAGTTAGTGTTACCCAGTATGTTGTTTAATAATATTAAAGTGCTAGAGTCTTCAAGGTTCACCAGTGTATAAAAACTTTTCTTTTAATTCTATTTACTTGAACAAAAATGTTTAACCCATACTTAATAATGGAAAAGGCAAGTTGTCATACCACAGTTTCTAGCAGGATTGAAACTAGCCTTTATTTCTCTAGTTATTTTTAAAACTATGCATAAATTGCCTCCCTTCTCTCAGTTACTCAACTGGGCATGTGCCCTTAAAGTGAAATTTTGCTTTAAACACCATATAAACAAAAGCCCAGTCTAAAAAGAACTTAGAAAAATATTTGAAAAATACTGAAATATAACACTAAAGCATCCTAAATGAGAACCTTAAAAAATAAAATAGATAAGATGGAAAAATAATGATGGTAGAGTATTTATTATGTGCTAGACACTTTACCCACACTCTCAAAGCAACTTGGCAAACCAGGTAACCTTGTTTAACACATGAGGAAACAAGTTCAGAAGTTGTTACTCCACACTGTACCATGCTGCTGCTCAAAACCATCCTTTAGTTATCATTCTAATGACTGATCGCTGCCCTTTGAGGGGAACATTTTTATCATCATTATCATCATGTTTACAAGCCAACACAACCTTCTCAGCCCCAGAATAAAATTATGCATCTCTAAGATTTAAAAGTAATGAAATCTGTTTGTCTGCTCTTAAGAAGATGGTACATGACCACATTATAAAGTAAAACTGTAAAAAGCTCAGTTTTCTTAACTGATAATACATACTCAACTCATTTTAATAATGAAATAAATATTCCCTGTATGAGAAAAATCTACTTAACTCCATTTCTACTTTGGTCATACATACTTTAACTTCTGAAAATTTACTGATTAATAATACCACCAGAAGAACTAAAATTAAAGTTTGGGATATTCTTAGCCCAAAGAGCTAAAGCACTGCAAGCTGTCATTTTAACACTGCAACCCAAAGAAAACAACTTAGGAGAAACCACATTTAAGCTTTAGTGCATGCAATTCATTCTGACAGATTCTACTGCTGTAATCTACATTTTAAAAAATGCTCATTATATGGAATACTGAGCAACTGCGAGAAGGAGTGAAGCTGTGAGACAGGAAACAAGGTGAATGGAACATAGCATTTTGAGTGAACTACGCCAGAAACAAAGGCAAACACTACAATAATGCCTCACCAATATGGACTAACTACAATGTGTAAACTCAGAATTTTACCTTAGAGCACAGCTTATCCTGGGAACACTTATTGTAAGGGTCCCTAGACTGTAACGTCTTATAGCAGTCACATCTATTCCTCAATTAGAATGGCTGTCTCCAAAAACAAAACAAAAAATTGCGCATTATAGGTCACACAATTTTATAACTAAGGGAACCCAGCACAGTTTGACAAAACTAAGCTATTCCATATTTTCTAACCCATGGATTTGCTTTTTAAGAAGTCATTTGTAACATAGTTCTGCAACACAAGTTTACAGATAATGAGGAAAAGAAAAGAGGTACAATTAACTCCATACCTAGAACTGGTTTAAGAACTGGGGTCATCAATATATGCCAACACCAAAACAGTACACAAGCAGGACACTGGCCAAACTTCTGACAGACAAGTGTGTTCAATGATATTTTATACAATGAGTACCATACAAAAGCCCTCAATAATTAAAAGCTTCACTCATTCTGGAGGTAAAACAATAGAGTACAGAACTCACTTACCTGACAGTATAATGGAGGAAATAAAAAAAGGAGTGTTCCCTAAAAAGAGAGTTTATCAAATAACTGCGAAGCAATCCTTTAAAATATCTAAACCTTGAATTAATGGTTTTATAGAAATATTTCTGTGTACTTTTTGTCTAATGTAGTAAATTTAGTTTATCATCTGAATTGTTCCACTTAAAAGTATATGATGTAATTTACAAAAATTGATAAAACAAAGGAATATAAACTGGAAATATGGAATAAAGATGAGGTGAAGGAATCACAAGACAAATGTAATCAGAAATGAGACTGACATAAAAATGCATGATACAGAGTTTGGTAGGGGTAGCCACAGATTTGGTTATAAGCTTTCTAGTTGCTAATGAGAAGAGGGAAACCTAATAAGGCATGCAATTCACACTGCCTACTTAAGATAAATGAAACCAATTTTAAAAAACCACAAGTGTACTTAAGCACTAGGGGAGCCATTAGGGTATGCTTCCATTACATAGTTCTTTAACATACCATACACCCTGGTATGGCTTTAACATGCAGAAACTTTTAGAGTGAACTTTAGGCAATCTTTTCTAAAAACTTCTTCTCAGCAGACCTTGTGAATTAATATTGAACTCTAAAGAATTCAAGACTGCACAGTGAAGCCACAATTATAACTTTACAGAAGTATTATTATCTGAAAAAGTTTTAAAATAGGTGTAATTAAACACATTTCCTATTTTTTTTCCTTCAAAAGCCCAGCTTTGATCAATGCTACTTTGTAATGTGCTCTCTAAGTGAATTACTTCAATACTGCTAAATGAAGTGACTGACTGCCTGTATAAGAACACACCTTCCCAAAACGATGACTTAACAGTTTCTTCAGAACTGGAACTCTAAACCTTTTTTCTGGATATTACCTTCTAACGTCCTATTCTATCTGCTGTTGAACCCATCTACTGGGTTTTAATTTCAGTTACTACATTTTTCAAAAGTTGTAGAATTTCTAAGTGTTCTTTTTTATACTTCCCAATTCTTTGCCAAAATTCTCAATCTTTTTTTTTTTTTTTGTATCTTCATGAAACATAGTAAGGATAGATATTATTTTTTAAAAGAAGTGAATTATAATTTCAGTATCTTATGTCTATCTCTATTGTCTGGTTATTTTTTATTTTTGCTGGTTCTTTTGCTCCCATCTCCTCGGAAGCTTTCTTATTTTGGGTTGTATATGGAAGGCTTAAAATGATGCTATCTTCTTCCAGAGAGTATTTACTTTTGCTCTGGCCATGCCCCTGGGAACGCTGGTACTTAGGATTAGCATTGTGTTAATCCAATTTAACACAATGAGATGTTTCTATACTAAAATGTAGTCTACTAAGAGGGCCTATGTACTTCCACTCAATTCCAATTTATGCAGCCCTTCAGGGTACCAACACAAAAGAAAATGGTTTCATCAAGGCCAACCCCTTGCACAGGGCACTGGACTCCTTCAGATATTTGCAGGGAGGGGGCAAACTTATTGAGCTACTCTCAGTGGAGGTACTGATCCAAATTATCTTATCCCTCATGAACAGAAGCAGAATTCCCATTCTATATCATGTACTTCTACTATAATATTTATTTAGTCCCTTTATATTGACATACTTTGATTCTAGCATATTTATTCATTCCCTCCTTCTTTCAAAAACTGACTTGAGGTAGCTTAGAAAAAATGACAAATATAACAAAAAAAAGTTTTAGGGTTAGGGCAATGACCACCCAATGAATCTAGCCTACTATTCACTGTTTTGTATGCATTCTTTTGTCTCCCTCTTTACAAAACCCTTAAAAAGGAAAATAATAATGATAGTGTTAAACATTTTAGCTTATGGAACTTGGTTAGCATGGCTTGGGGTGCAAGTCCCTAAACTACCTCTTGCAGTAGCCAGGGTGAGCAGAATTTGGTGAAGCGGGTTTAAGTTTGGGGTGGGATTGGAGAAGTGGGGCAGGACCAACAGCGTCTGGTACCTTCTCCTTTCCCTTTCTGAAATCTCACATTCCAATGATCACAGGTTTAAGGAGATGCTGGGGGTACCAAGGAACTCACTTGGCATTCAGAGCATCATGCCTTGAGGTTTGGAGCACTAGGGCTGGAGAGCAGAATGTTATTCCAGAAAAGCCACAAAAAATGCCCATTTCTAGCCTGGCGGTTGAGTGGCTTGAGAGTTCTTGCTTTTCTCTTCTTGTCCTTCTCTCCCCTCTCTCTTTCCATGGGAGGGGAGAAGGTATTTTTGGTAGAGCTTTCTTTCCAAAGCATCTGGCCTATTCACATCACGTTCTCAAGTTTCTAAAACACCTTAGAACTTTTTTCCTTAATATCAGAAAGCAAAAAAAAAAAAAAAAACCACAATTGAGATTTGCCTTTCAAACCCTCCGGTGTTGCCTCCCTCCAGGTGGTCGTGGTCACACCATCAGAGTACTGGGAACCAAGCAGACCTTGTTCTTTTTGTGTGTGCGTTCTGGACTCCTGGAGTGAACATGATCTTGTCCCTACTGGAGTTTAGGTCCAGTGCAGTTGCCTCTAGAGAGACCCCAGTGCCTTTTGAGAATGGCCAGGGTTTTCCTTACTTCCTGCCAGTGTCTCCCAAAGGAAACTCATTCCAAATACCTTTCCCCTGGGGTCTTAGAAGGAAAATGGAATTCTGGTTCATACTATGGTCCCTTGTAACCTCAGGTTTTTAATGTGATCACTTTCAAACTTAAAAAGATCCAGGTGGAAATATTTTTACCATGCTGGTAATAATCTTAACAGAATACCTGAATTCTTAACATTGTTATGTTTCAGTGTAAGTGGTGACTATTTCTTTTCATATCTGTCATCTGGTTTCATTCCTGTAATACAGTCACCCAATTTTGGGGGGGGAGGGGGTGGGGAACAATATGTAGTTTTTGTACGAAACCTAGGTTAACAGAGAAAAGAAGATACACTTAAATAATACTAATAAGAGTTAGAAATAGTTGTTTGCTCTTAACACTTCCTGAATCTAAGCATCCTTACAGTTGAGAAGAGAGAAACATGTGGTTCCAAATTCTTATTTTAGATGAAAAAATAAACACATCTTTTAGGGCAAAATATTTCTTGTAGACAACTTGGAGAAATAGCTTAGATAGACACTGTACTGGACAGACTTTTTTTTCTTCTTCTTTTTATGTGTTTGTTTTGTTGTTGTATTTTAAAGGAAAAACTTCCTTGTGGTAAACTTAGATAAAAGTTAAAAGTATAATTTATAAGTTTGAATGGCAGAGCTGAGTAGTTGCAATAGAGACCATATGGCCCACAAAGTCTAAAATATTTACTAGCTAGCTTTTTACAGATATTTTGCCCACCCCTGATCTAGAAGAGTGGCTGGATGGCATTTCCTCAAATTGTTTTCCCTAACAGATTATTTCTCGCAATCAAGTTTTTGTTAGGAATAAGTATGAAACAATTCACATTATTTGCTTAGGTCAGTAAATGATTAAACAGAAGGTTTAACAATGAAGTCAAATCACTATTTTTTATTGGATGGAGGGTATCCACACAAAGGCCTTGCTAAAAAGCAGAAACAAAAAATTGTTAATTTAAAACACTGAACTTAGGTAACTTAATGCGATGTATATTTGAGAAAAAAGGGTAGAAGCTAAAGTACATGGACTCTGATAGCTACTTTTGTTTTGTTCAAGAGATAATAATTCTCTTAAAATACATGTTATACCAAAGTCTAACATTGCCCAAGTCTGCCTTTAGTCCAAAAGGATGGTTATATGCATAATTCTTCACATACAAAATCAGGATTTATTACAGAATACCTCTATATACCTAGCTCCTTAAAATTATATTTAGAATATTACCGAATGCTCAAAAATTTTGTTTAAGCCATCACAGCATGTACCTTTCTATTACTCAAGTTCAAGTTTCTTGTAGATGAAATAATAGCTAAATATTTTATATAAGTATATTGTGGTCAGAGATTATATTCAGTATCCAAATAGTATCCATTCTTTTTTATAAAAGGATAACTAACTATAACAGAAACCTAGGTACCTACCTAATACACAAAGTGGCCCACAGAAGAAGAGAACATGTATTATTTTTTAATGTTGAAGAACGTTCATACCTTGAAATGCTCAGTCTTTGGAGATCTATGCTCTTCAGATTGTCTTCCTGAGACAGATCCTGTCATTTGTTAAAAAACAAAGTGAAAAAGTTGTAATTGTCACATTATAGTCATTCTCAGCACTTTATTACCAGAAACATTTTTCAGCTTTTAAAGAACACATCTATAATGGTAGATCACAAAGCTATTTTGATACTCAATTTTAATGAAATATGTCCTACTAATATATATTGCTAAATTACTTCCATTATTTAAAGGAATTAATACTTTAATTTTATTTAAAAAATAAAATTGTTCTAATAAAAAATAACTCAGAGTATCACATAATATATTTCTGAAGACACTAATCTCAAGTTTATATTAAAAAGGGGGTAAAAAAATATTAAATTATTGTTTGCTCAAGGTACAGCTGAAGAAATTCCATGGGAAAATGGACTGATATTTCACTTTTTGGTATTTTTTTTTTAAATACCAAAATTTTAACAGATTACAGTTTAAAGGAGCAACATAAGTTTCCTCCTTCCACAGAGATAACAAAATGACTTTCTACGAATTGTAACTCACCATTTGCAAAGACTTCATCAATTCCTTGTATATTTTAAATATTAGTAGTTTAGGTTGTAGATATGATATAAAGAACCTTCAAAAGATATTTAAAAGTGGACTTTATATGTTTAAGACAATTCTGTAATACACTTGTTTGGTATGCATTCTCATTTAAGGGTCTGTAACAAATAAAAATGATCATCAAAGGTACTAATTCTACTGAAACAAGTGGCCATTATCAGCTGAGATAAAATTTAATTTTACTATTTCTTACTTACATCATCTAAGTTATGTTGTAAAGTGAAATGTGTTAAAAGCTGCACAAGGACTTTGTGAGTAGTGAGGACTCTGAACTTAGCAAAGTAAAACATAAAAAATACTTTGCATTAAATTGAGGTAAACCATTTTGGGATCTTTGATTTTTCAAAAAATACCAACTAAATACTGTAGAATTTAACTACTAAATTGCATCTCTGGGAGCACAATCAAGAGGGGGAAACAAACTGGCTCAGAATCAGAGGAGGTCTGACCAAATAATAAGGCAAACGACCCTGGACACTTTTCTTTCCTGTTCTCCACAGAAAATAAAAGAATCAGATCAAGTCCTTTTTAGTTTCCTTGTATCATTAAATTAAAAAATTATTAGTGTATACTTAACTGTATTATGTACAATAGAAATCTTCATTTTAAAAGCCAAAGATAAAAAAAAAATCTGAGCTTGGTCTTCCTAACAATTCAGAGAATATAATGTAAATCAGCAATAAGCTCAATGGGATTGTCTTTAAAGAGCTGTTCCTAGACAATCATCAATTTGCCATGATCTAATGGCAGCAATTGATCAGTTTCCCAACATGTCTACAGAACAGGAGTGCCATTTGATGTGGCATCAACAGGGCTTCAAGGCCATACAATCTTGGGAAACAGTGCTCAAGTTCAACAGATTCCTATAGTCCAGGACTTCTCAGAACCTTTAAAATATGACAGCACATTGTGAATCTCTAAGTGGGATAATATTAGGGACCTCCATTTTACTGATCCAGTGTTTCTTACACTTAACTTTGACCTAAGAATCTGTTTTTTTGTTTTGTTTTGTTTTCAGAAAAGCAACTGCTCTGAAGATAAATGGCTAGCATATTGGGAGATATAGAAAGTCTAAAAGGTCTAGAGTGGAACTGACCCCTGGAACCTTGCCCCCACTATACCAAATACTAATCAACAGTTCACTAAGTAAAATCTTTTAAAACAAAACAAAAACAAACAAACAAAAAAAATCCCCACCACTATTATGTCCACAAACGATACTAATATAAACTTTAGGAGGTGTTATAAAACATATTTCACAGAAACTACTACCTTAAATATTTGTAAATAAGGCCACAATAGATATAAGAAAATTATTAATGTGAATATAAATTCCTCTCCTTAGCATGCTGATTCCCATAGTCAAGAGGATTCTGATCAGCAATGCCACTGAAACAAGATTAAAAGTACACATCCGTAAGATAAAAAATTTCAACTTCGAACCCTTGATACTTTGATATTAAGCATTTCTTCTTTTTCTTTTCCTTCTTTATTTCTTTGTATTAGCTGTAAACACTATTTACTTCATTTCTTTGCATTAGGTGTAAATACTGCTTACTTCACATCCCTCCCTCAGCCTAAAAATAAATTCCTTAGAAGTTGGGAACCATGTATGAATCTTTTTTAATATACCCCCTTATCTCACCTTCAACCCTTGAAGTTAGTCTCTCAGGTTTGATTTCATCATCAGTAAAAGAAAAAGAGTTTTCTAGTTCTTGTACCTCTCAAAGTCTCTTCCTGTGATTTTTGCTTAGATGACTTAATCGGAAAGCAAATTTATTCCCTAGCACCATCTAGTGGAAAAAGTAACTAATAAGAATGAAACTGCAACCAAATACACATACCCACAGACATATATGTCTGTGTGCACATGCATGCGTGTGCACACACTCCTAAAAGCACTGCTTTTCTGGATTACCCTAAACAAGTTTCTTGAAAAACTTTCACTTACTGAACACACTATGTAATGGGCACTATGCTAACTGCCTTCTGTATATTATCTAATTAAATTCATAAAAAATAGTTATTATGTCTGTTTTACAGAAAACAAGTTCAAAACAGTTAAATAACTTCCCTATTGTTAAACAGTTAATAATCAAAACCACAATTATGAGCCAGCATTTTATGATTCTACAGCCAGAACTCTTAATCATGCTACTGATTCCTACTCTAAGATCCATTATGTATAAAAGCAATCAAATGATTTCTTTTCTATTAGAATGTATATGCTGATAATTACACTTCAGAGCTTCAAGGTACAAATCTTTCCTTGCAAGCATATCTTTTTAAAGAGGTCACTCAGTGGCTAAAGCAACTGGGTTTCTGGGACAGGAAGCCTTGAAGAACTGTGGAGTGTGTCTACAGGTTCACAGATGGAAAAATCAACATCAGATGTCAAGCAGGAAAAAAACTCTAACAGAATTGACTGTAATAATAAAAATTATTAAAAATAATAAGTGTTTCCTCTTTATCAGGGCTGGGGGCTCCAAAGCAAGTTTTCACTGCCCAGTTCTGAGGATTCATTTGGCCAAAGCCAAGACAGAATGCTATACTGTTCTTAATGCCTGGCTCATTCTTATGTGGTAGTCACCTGTAAAGAAAAACTACATTATAGAAAACAGTGTGCCAGCTCCATGGTTCATGCGGGATTCAGAGGCAGAGTCCTGGCTGGCCATCAGAAAGTTTGGGAAGTGGCTCCTCTTTCAGGTAGAACTTTCCATACATTCCATACATGCATTCCTATGGCATCCCACAGAAACTTTCCATACATTACATACATACATTCCTATGACATCCTAAAGAAACCTGTGGTTGGAGACACGTCCTTTATAGTGGGCTCAGATGTTCTGTTTGGCAAAATGGTTGAGCTGAGAAACAGTAAAGTAATTGTATCAGAAATATATGAATGTCCACAGAGGCTACTAAAGTATGTAATGGCTATGTGACTGAGGCTACTAAGATTTTCAGTTTCTTGTGACAGCTATTTCAAATTTTGCATTTGATACGCGGCTATCAGATTTCCCTGATTCTTTATCATTTCCTCTTTTTATCCTCTGTGCTATGTATCATGACATCTGAAGCCACATAGCCAAGCTTGTTAGAACCAAATGTAAAGTATTAGTAAAAAGACTTAGGACCTTAGAGGCAGTTTGTGTTTTAGTGGATGGCTTTAGGCTAACTACACATTCACAGTTCAATGGGCTTTGTTTTGTTTTGTTTCTTCCCAATTTCCTGAATTTTTAGTTGTCTGCTGGCATTTAATGTTGCCCAAAATTTATTATACTTGAATAAGAAGTGGACTCTATAAGGCTGTTTTTTGTGTGTTTTTTTTTTTAATTCTAAAAATCAAGTTGTGGGGTACAGATTCATCAAATTATTAAACCTGAGTTTTCTTTAAACTTCACAGAGAAAAAAATAATTTAAGGAAACTGAAGGAAAGGGAGTTTGAAAGAACAATTATAGTATATTAATAAATAAACTATTAGGCTTTTTTAAACAAAAAAAAATATACCATTCCAGAATCACTGAAAGTATGCGGTTTATCAAATTTTAGCAAAATGATTAAAGAAGATAAACATGATTTTTCAGTGAATGAGAACATTCCCTTTCTAAGTAGCTACAATTTATGGCAACTCTGTGATTTAGTACTTAGTTATAAATCCTACATATGATGTGAACAGGATTCTGAATTTCTCAATAATTCTGTAATACCATTTGTTTGGATTTTTGTAGCTCTATTTTGAGATCATTACGTTCTTTCGTCATCAGTTCCAGCTCTTGTTGCAATCCATGGATCTTCACGTCGCAGCTCAACTTTTCCACCTCCCAGTTAGATGAAAGGGGATTTAAATTCCTCATCACTACAAAAAGGATGGACATCAGAATTATTATCTCTGCCTTCTGTGTTGGTTGCAATCCCAAAAATGTTATGCTGGTAAAATATAAATAATAGAATAGCTAATATAAAACATGCCCAATAATAAGTAATTTTAAAACACAGTAATTATTTTCAAAGATTTATGCTAATGAGAATAAGAAATCTAGCAATCTTGTTTTAGAATGTATTAATATCTCCATCCTCCATTTTTTGTTTAGGTTAAAGTACAAATTTGCCAGTCTGGAAATCAAGCATATGGCTAGAATTGTAGACAGATCAATAATCACCTATTTTATATATCTCAAGGTTAAAACAGTAATAAAAACAGTAAATTGAGGCTCAGTCAGCTAATTACTCCATCTAGTTTCTTCAGAGTATTAAAGTTTGACCATAAAACCTGGAACACTGAATAGCATTATGTCAAAACAATTTTATTCATAAACATTCCAAAGTGGAAACTCAGTACAAATGGATACTGCTTTATCCTTGACTTTGATTACAATACTCAGTACCTTTATCTCTCTATCTAGAAAAATCCCACCCAGCTATCATAAGAGAACTCAAATTCCTATCAGAAAGTCTCTCACGGGCCTCATCTTCAGCTTGTCTCACAGGAATAGTTCATCAGAACAGCTAATACCCATATTTCCAGACTTAACTTTCCACACCAGCATTTCATCTGCATATTTTAACAACGTTCAGAAAGAAAAAAAAGTAAATGTAACTGTGTCATGGCAGTGTGTGTAATGGTGGGCAAAGGTTTAGTAGGAAAGGAAAGCCAGGGATACCAGTGAGCAAAAGGTTTCTCACATACCTCTTCTACTTCATCACAAACTAGCCCTGAATTAAAAACCATCAAATTTTCTCTAGGAAATGTGCAATTTATATCTAAGGACTAATTAAAAGGAGTTGGTACTTTGTGAGAGCAGAATAGAGAAATTAACATAAGCCTAAAAAATAAAAAAGTAAGTTAAGGGCCTAGAATAAAGTTACAAAAAACTAATAATACATATAAGACATAAAGGGACAAATGATTCTGTTAGAATCTTTATAACAAATAAGCAGCATACCCTGTTGAGTTTCCACTTCTGTCCTTAGCTGGAGGAGTTCTACTTCTTTAGATTGTAGCTGTTCATTCAAAACTTTCAAAGATTCAGAGTTGTCTTTATTCTATTTAAGTATGGAAAATGCCAAATTACATTCAATAAAATCTATAGGTTGGTAATATATATTAGTTTTCAGGTAGATATTGAAAAAACTCATTCTACCCTTTAAAAGCAAGGTGGGAAAATGAACTTAATTTCTCACTAATCTCTTTTTCTTCTTCAAATTTAGTATATATTTCACTCAAAAACTTTTAATTTTTGTTTTATCACAATGACAAATTCTATCATGTCATGATTTTTCAAAACAAGTTAGTGGTGTTAAATGTATTTAAGACCTAAGCGTCATTACATACCAAGTGTTTATTTTGTATAGAAATGTTACAAATATTATAAAAAAATTCTATTTTTGCCTTGAGCATCTATATTTTAAATACTTTAATGTAAATCTTTAACCTATTATTTCTAAGTTTAAAGCTCTTCAAGGGGTAAATTCATTTGCAATATACAGATGATATTATTTTCTAACTACTTACGATTTTATCCAATTTGATCTTCAAATTATCTCTATCAATGCAGACCTCTCGATATGCATGATAGGCCTTATTTACTTTTCGTCCCACAGAACTTGTTTCTTCATCTAACTGAGCTCCTATAAGCTAAGAAATTAGAAGAGAAGACTTAAAAGGATATTCCAAGTTGAAAGAATAAGTCAGTGTCCTGATGGCACCATATCTATCTTCAGTTGTTGTAATGCAAGGAAAAAGCCCAGACTATAAATTAAATGAACATTTTACTTCCATACAATTATAAGTTATACTATTAGAAAGCAAAAAAATGCAGACTATTTTTAAAAGCCTTCCATGTCTTTACTCAATCACTATTTTATACCGTATAGCATGTTTTATAACATATTCATAATACAACATTGTATACCACTTTTTTTAATTCCTTAAGTGTTTTCTAAGTTTCTTATTTTCATCATCATAAAAAGTATCAAGTTAAGGTGTACTTGACTTTTTAAGGAACAGATATTCTAGTTCATTAAATTCAGTGTTATTCCAGAGTAGGATTATAGCATTGTTGGTCACAAAGTACAGAAATATTTCCAATGTTAATGATATACCAAATCACATTTTTCTACTGAATTTAAAAATAAACAAGTTATGAGCTCCAAAATGTTACCTTCTCTTAGTCTGCCAGTGTCACAAATTCATTTAATTACCATTAAAACAAAGAAAATTCATATGAATGCAAAGAAATTATGGTTATTTTTACAACTGACTCTCCTTCCCCAAACCTTCCTCAAATGAACTGAACTCTGTCAAGCCTTATCCCCAAGTTTCTTTAACAGGATAATTCATTTCCTTGGTTGCTAAGAATCCATTTCCTTTAACCTTTATGCAAGATGCACAAATGTTATGAACTATGAACAAGCTGATCTAACATGAAGAAAATTAAAACTAAGCTAAGCTAACACTTAAAAACTCCAAAAAAAAAGACCAGTAAGGAAGATTTCCCAGTATACAAAACCAAGTAGATCAGATGATATATACTGAATTAGCTACCTTTCTTATGTATTCTAAAACATTAAGAATACAAATTTCTGTTTGAAAAGGTAAACAGAAGGCATTAATTTACCTGTTAAAAGCACTATTCCTATTATGTATGTTCAAGGACAAAAGAGAGCATTAAAATAAAGAAATTTGAGTTCTGGTAAAATTTCAGTCTTAGAGAGACATTATTAAACATATTAAGACAAGGTTCCCAAGTTTTCTTCTTTGACACTTAATTTCCCTTGTTTCTATATCATTTACTTTTGCACAGATTTTACATTCTGAATAAAATATATATAGCTATGCACATAAAGGGATCTGAAAAAAGAGGAAAGGAAATATCTAGAATATATGCCCTTCAAGTTATTAAATCTTCTTCCACAGATATTCACACCAAACACAGAGTATGTGAAAGACATTATGAAAGTACAATAGCCAGTTCTGAGATAAGCAGTGAGTTATCCTTGGAAATTTAGTATAACTATGGAAGAGAGAACAGAAAAATATTTAAAAGTTCAAATATTTCAGATTATTATTTATCTCATAAAACATAATGAAGGTAAAAGATATACCTTTTCTTCCAAAAATCTTATTCTTTTTTTTAAGAAAGAGTTCTCTTTTTCTGAATCCTTAAGTCGTTTTTTTATGTCTTCATATGCAGTGACAAGGGCAAAATGTGAAGCAACAGACTCATCTCCTGAATATACTGAAACTGGAGTCACTGTATCTCTTCCATGATCTTTTTCGTGATTCAGAATGCAGATATCATCTTCTACCAGTTCATCCATGACAACTATTTAAAAGAAAAAAAAAATGGGAATACAAAGGTCTCAATGAATAAATGACTAGGGAAAAAAGATACATTTAGAATAATTTGAACATTGGTGCAATTTTTTAAAGCTCCCGTTTCTTTTAAAGAAAATATAGCAAATATTAAGAGCATGGACTCTGGAACCAGACTGCCTGGTTTCTATTCCAAGCTCTACCACTTACTGTCTGTGTGACTTTGGGCAAGTAGTTAACCTCTCTGCCTTGGTTTCTTCATTTATAAAATACAATAAGTAACAGCAACTACGTCACAGGGTTCTTAAAATTAATAAAGGAGTTGATATTGATAAAGCATCTAAAAGCATAAGCTACGATTAGCAAGTTTTATAAGTTACTAATAAAGTTGTATTTAATGAAAATAAAATTTTCATTAAAAGGATCAAGTATTTTAAATACTTTATATCTGTATTTCCCCTTCATAAGCATTTCCATTCTTAAATAGTAGTATCAAGTTTCATAGCTTCCCAAAGTATAAATTTTCAAAATCTCTTTGAATATAATTCATCACAACATACTATTATAGAATGTTGTATAATGTTCTTTCATACTGGTAATTGGTTATATTCGTTCTGCATTCATAATACAAGACAAAGGAATTAACATTGGAGTGCTTGCTATGTCCCAAGTACCATGCACTATGTTATTTTATTATTATTTCACTAAATCATCCAAACATTCTATGAGGCAGGCATCATCTACATTTTATAGGTAGGACTTGGAAAGGTAAAATAATTTGTGCAAGTTAAAGGTAAGAGAATGTTACCCAGAGATGGCAGAGGCTGTTGCTGTTTTGTATATCACTGTCCCCAAGTCATCACTGTATAAAAGGTGCTCAATAATGATTACTGAATGAAGCGTGGATAAGGTAGTACTCAAATCAAACTCTTACTCCAAAACCCGAGACCGGAGGCACTTAAGCCCAATGAACAAGTGCTCCCTACATCTATTTTCATGCTCAAATCAGCATTACTTCCTGCCTTAAGAGTTATGTATCTGAAAAAGTCTAAGCAATTATACCCAGAACCTAGTTAGACATTATGGAGAAAACAGGGTCAGAGGGACTGCAAGTCAGAAGAGAATCTGTAAGAATCCCTTAAAATATTTTTAGTTTAAAATAAAATACTAAATACAGCATTCTAAATAAAATTATCAGTAAAATTTCATGTATCTTAGATTAATAATTACTGAAAGTTTTGTTTATATTTAGTAGCCCTTATAGGAAATAACATTTGATTGCTCATTAGTATAAGTCACTGTTCAGTAACTTAATAAATGAGGAAACTGAGGTAGAAGGAGTTTAAGTAATTTTCCCAAAGTAACATAGTAAAGGGAGAGATTTGAGTGTAAACCCAAGCCATTTAACTACAGCATCCACATTTCACTATGCCTGTTTTCCTCAAAATATCTGATCTCCCTCCCAGTGTTAATGCCTGTAACGTTTGTTTGGCTCCCTATCAGACGTGACTACTAATGAAAAGTTATGATTGGGAGTTTTTCTTGGTCTGGTCTTCTGTCATAATATTTTTGCTTTTCTGATTTTATGTCTAAAAGCTTCAACTGTTCTCAATTCATGTCAGAATTTAGAGTGTCTGACAATTAGTATAAATCTAAAACTACAGGAAAGGTAGGCAAAAATGAATCTGAATATACAAGTTTGAATATGGGAAACTTGCCATCCAGTCAATTTCACCAACAATATAAAAATTTCTAACTATATAAGACAACTCCTACACTTAAGTTAGAATCCCTCCCAGCTTATCAAGAGAGTTTAAGACTAAGAATGACAGGTTACCAGGGGATGGGCGGGGGATAGGGAATAGGGAGTTACAGCTAAATAGGTAGAATTTCTATTTGGAAACATGGAAATGTTTTGGTAACAGATGATGGTGATGGTAGCACAACATTGTGAATGTAATTAACAGCACTGAAATATGTAAATGTGGTTAAAAGGGGAAATGTTAGGTTGTATATATAGTACTAAAATAAAAATTAAAAAAAAAAAATCCACGGAACTACACAAAACAGTGTACCCTAAGTTAATCCATGGGTTACAGTTAATAATACAACTATTAAAAATGTGGTTTCATCAGTTGTAACAAATGGATCACACCAATGAAAGGTGTTAATGGTAGGGTGGCATATGGGAATCCTGTATTTGTTCTATAAACCTAAAACTTCTATAACTAAAGAAGGAAAAAAAAAAAAAAAGGAATGAACTGTGCTGCCTACCAAACAGTGGCAGATACTCATGACCATAATTAACACCTACTGCTACATATGCAGGCTACACTTCCTCTTGAGAAAGAGAAAGAGTTTAAGAGTTTTCTTCCACTAAAGAGGTTTCCTTTTCCCTTTCTGGATTCAACTTCAATCAAAAATTGCGAACATCATCACAGTCATAATGTGGTTGGTCAAAACCATCTTGTTTCCTTTCAAAAAGTATGGGCTATTTGAAGATTTCCAAGAAAATGGTGAAATAAAGAGCAGCAGGGCTCTCTCCTCCACCAAAAACACCTAAAGGACAGGCAAAACCACTGAAAGCATCTGTTCTGGGGCTTGGGAAACCAGAGGAGTACCATGCAACATCCAAGAAAGAGCAGGATGAAGAGACAGAAATTACAGTGAGTGACTCACTCAGCTGCAGTTCCCAGCACCCATCCCCACCCCTGGAGGCAAGCACCTTCTAGTAAGCCTGGTTCCTGCCTGGCAGGCTGCTGTGGACTGGGAGTGTCAGGGAAGCCCTTCTACCCCCTGGGAACAGAGGAGGCCACAGCACAGTTCTGATTCAACTGTTGATAAAATTTGACCTCTGGGTCCCCTAGCCTTGGCCCTCTCAGGCAGGCACCTGTGGTACCATTGTTTCCACCTGCCTCAAAAGCTGAGCAGATGGATGGCCAAAAATGCCATGCATTTGTAGGGACATGGGGAATAAGTTGCCAAAGGGCACCATTTGCTGGGCAGGCTGGGAAGTGCAGTTAGGAAGCTTCTTTCCTGACCCTCTCCCCAGAGCCCTTTGGAACTGGCCTGTGTCCCCTGCATGGGGCCCTGGCCCTGTTTTGGATGGGAAATACTGACAAAACAAGTGCTAAAAGAGAGCTTAAACACGAACCCAATCAACAACAAAATCCTAGACAAGTGAGGGAAACCGACCTTCAGATCATTACAAGCCATACTAAGAAAAGAATTCAGAACGACTAATCAAAGATGTTCAAACAAATCTCCTAAAACAACTCAAGGAGATAACATATGGCTAAAGGGATAAAGGACATTAAGAAGACACTATGTGAGCACTAAGAAGAATCTGAAATTATGAAAAGAAACAACAGAAATTATGGTAATGAAAGGCACTAAAGGCACACAACAGCAGATTGGAACAGGCAGAAGAATCATCGAATTAGATGACAGGACAATCAAAATCTTCCAGACAGAGGAACAGATAGAGAAAAGAATGGAAAAAATTGACCAGGCTCTTAGAGATGTGAATGACAGCACAAAGTGTACAAACATACATGTCATGGGTGTCCCAGAAGAAGAGGAAAAGGAGCAGAAAGAATATCTGAGAAAACAACGGTGGAAAATTTCCCAACTCTTATGGAAGACAGATATACATGTCCAAGAGGCACAGCGTACTCCACAGTAAATCCTAATAAACCTGTTTCTGGAACACATACCAATCAGAATGTCAAATGCCAAAAATAGAGAATCCTGAAAGCAGCAAGAGAAAAGCCATTCATCACATACAAGTGAACTGTAATAAGGCTAAGTTCTAATTTCCCTTCAGAAACCATGGAGGCAAGAAGGGAATATTATGACACATTTAAGATATTGAAAGAGAAAATGTGCCAGCCAAGAACTCTTTTTCCAGCGAAACTGTCCTTCAAAAATGAGGGAGACAGGAATGCATCTGGACCTGGCATCGTCGGATTAAGAATATCTTCTTGACCAAAAGGGGGATGTGAAATGAAACGAAATAAAGTTTCAGTGGCTGAGAGATTTCAAATGGAGTCAAGAGGTCACTCTGGTGGACATTCTTATGTACTATATAGGTAACATCTTTTAGGTTTTATTGTATTGGAATAGCTAGAAGTAAATACCTGAAATTATCAAACTCCAACCCAGTAGTCTGGACTCCTGAAGATGATTGTATAACAATGTAGCTTACAAGGGGTGACAGTGAAATTGTTAAAACCCTGTGGATCGCACTCCCTTTATCCAGTGTATGGATGGATGAGTAGAAAAATGGGGACAAAAACTGAATGAAAAATAGGGTGGGATGGGGGGATGATTTGGGTGTTCTTTTTTACTTTTATTTTTTATTCTTATTCTGATTCTTTCTGATGTAAGGAAAATGTTCAAAAATAGACTGGAGTGATGAATGCATGACTATATGATGGTACTGTGAACAGCTGATTGTATACCATGGATGATTGTATGGTATGTGAATATATTTCAGTAAAACTGAATTTAATTAAAAAAAAAAAAAAAAAGAGGGAGAACTTAAAAGATTCATAGATAAACAGAAACTGACCAAGCTCTTCAACAAGAGACCTGCCCTACAAGATATACTAAGGGGAGTTCTGCAGGCTGAAAGGAAAAGGCGGGAAGAGAGAGGCTTGGAGTACAGAAATGAAGATTATCAGTAAGAGTAACTAAAACAATAAACAGAGAAAAAAATAAGGTATAACATATAAAAACTGAAGGATAAAATGGTTGAAATACTGCATTTACAGTAATAACATTGAATGGTAATGGATCAAACTCCCCAATCAAAAGAGACAGATTGGCAGAATGGATAAAGAAGTATGATCCACCTATATGCTGTCTACAGAAGACTCACCTGAGAACCAAAGACACAAATAGGTTGGAAAGGATACTCTATGCAAACAGTAACCAAAAAAAGAGAGCTGAGGTGGCTATATTAATATCGAACAATACACAATTTAAATGCAAATAGTCAAAAAATCTTGAAAAAGAATGAAGTTAGAGGACTCATACTTCTTGACTTTAAAGCATACTACAAAGCTACAGTGGTCAAACTGCATGGTACTGGCATAAAGACAGATATACTGATGAATGGAACTGAATTGAGAGTTCAGAAACAGACCTCACATCTATGGTCTATTGATACTTGACAAGGCTTGTCAAGTCCACTCAATTAGGAAGAAACAATCTCTTCAACAAATGATGATGGGAGAACTGGATATACATATGCAAAAGAATGAAAAAGTCCCCCTATCTCACACCTTATACAAAAATTAACTCAAAATGGATAAAAGACCTAAATATGAAGGCCAGGACCATAAAACTCTTATAATAAAATGTAGGGAAGCATCTTCAAGATCTTGTGGTAGGCAATGGTTTCTTAGACTTTAAACTTAAATCACAAGCAACAAAAGAAAAAACAGATAAATGGAAACTCCTCAAAATTAAAAACTTTTGCACTTCAAAGGACTGTCAAAAAATTGAAAAGGCAACATACTCAATGGGAAAAAATTTTTGGAAACCACATATCTGATAAGACTTAATATCCAGAATTTATAAAGATATCCTACAACTCAACAATAAAAAGACAACCCAATTTAAAAATGGGCAAAAGACATTTCTCTAAAAAGGAAATACAAATGGCGTAAAAGCACAGGAGAAGATGCTCAACATCACTAGCTATTAAGGAAATGCAAATCAAAACCGCAATGAGATAGCATTTCAAACCTACTAGATTGGACACTATAAGTTAAACAAATAGGATACTATAAGTGTTGGAGAGGATGTGGAGAAGCGGAACACTTATTCACTGGTAGTGGGAATGTAAAATGATACAGCCGCTGTGGAAGACAGTTTCGTGGCTCCTAAGGAAACTAAGTATACAATTGCCATATGATTCAGCAATCCTACTAGGTACACACTCAGAAGAACTGAAAGGAGGGACATGAATAGACATTTTCACACTGATGTTCATAGCTGCATTATTCACAAATGTGAAAAGATGGAAACAACCCAAGTGTCCATCAACGAATGATTGGATAAACAAATGTGGCATACATATACAATGGAATATTATTCAGCATTAGAAAGCATGCAACAACATGGATGAATCTTGAGGACATTATGTTGAATGAAATAAGCCAGACCTAAAAGGACAAATATTGTATAATCTCAATGATATGAACTAATTACAATAAGTGAACTCAGAGTTACAATCTAGAATATAGGTTACGAGGAGATAAATGGGGGTAGAGAATAGAGATCTGATGCTTAATGTGTGCAGAATGTTTAACTAGATTGACTGTGAATGTTTGCAAAGGGACAGTAGTGAAGGTACCACATGATTGTGAGTGTAACTAACAGTGCTAAATATGTTTGTGAATCTGGTTGAAAGGGGAAGTTCTGGGTCATGTCTGTTACTAGAAGGAAAATTAGAAGATAAAACATGGGACTGTATAACACAGCCAACCCTGTAGTGGACAATGGCTATGGTTAATAGTACAAATATAAGAATGTTCTTTTATGAATGATAACAAGGGTACTATTACAAGGAGTTAATAATAGAGTGGTATATAGGAAAAAATACACCAAATACGGACTATAGTTAATTGTAATATTATAATATTCTTTCACCAGTTGTAAGGAAGGTACCACATCAATGCAAAGTGCCAACAACAGCAGGGTACATGGAAATGTTATATTGTTTACATGACTTTTATGTAAAGCTACAACTTCTCTAATAAAAAAATAACAATAATTTTAAAAATTATGCTAAGCCAAAGAAACCAGACAGAATGGACTACATATTATATGATTCCATTTATATAAAATGTAAATATAAATAAATCTATAGAGAAAGAATTAGATTAGTGGTTCTGTAAGGGTGAGGAAGGATAGGGGGATTGACAGGTAACTGCTAAGGGGTATGAGGTTTTCTTTTTTGGAGGAATAAAAATGTTCTAAAATTCTGGTGATGAATGTACAATCTGTGATCATACTAAAAGCTACTGATCGTACACTTTGGATGGACTATACAGTATGTGAATCTGTATCAATAAAACTGCTTTTAAAAAAATAAACAAAAGAGAGCTGTGGTGGCTACACTAATATCAGATAAAATAAACTGTAAGTCAAAAACTGTTATAAGAGGGGAAGACGATGGAGGCATAGAGAGGAGTGGAGTTAGTCAGTCCCCCTGGAACAAGTAATAAACAACCAGGAACAACTAGTAAATAATCTGGAATAACTGCAGGGGGACAAATGTGATGATCCATTCATCACACACTAACCCGAATTAGGAAGAATGCCTGAGATTGCAGCATAAAATCTGTAAATTCAAACTGGGAACCAGGCTGGGAGCCCCCTCCCCATCACGGCCCAAACTGCAAAGCCTTGCGGTGCTCAAGAACAGCACTATCCAACAAGCGAATAAAACTCAGCTGAGCAACAACTGGAGTTTTTTGCTTTTTTTGACCCTGCAATATTTGCCTTTATGTGTCTGTCTTATTTCACTCAATATAGTGCCCTCTATGTTTCTTTATCAACCAATTTCTTTTAAGATGGTTTTGTTCACACACCGTACATTCCGTCCTAAGTAAATAATCGGTTCCCTGTATAATCACGTATTTATGTATTCAGCACCATTGCCACTATCTATATAAGGACATCTCCATTTCTTCCACAAAGAAGCAGGAAGAGTCAAAGGAGGAAGAGTCAAAGAAGGAAGAGAGACAAAAGAAAAAGAAGAGAAAGAGAAAGAGGAAAAAGAAAATGACAGCTAGAAAGCAACAAAAGGAAAGATAGCATTAACTTAAAGTAGAATAAAGAGTCTGACAACATTACCAATGCCAGGAGTCCCATACCCTTCTCCTATTCCGCCCCCCTCCCCACCATTTGCATTTAGCTTTGGTACATTGCCTTTGTTATATTAAAGGAAGCACAATACAATGTTTCCTTAAATTATAGTCTCTAGTTTGCATTGATTGTATTTTCCTCCCAATCCCACCCTATTTTTTAACACCTTACAATGCTGACATTCATTTGTTCTACCTCATGTAAAAACATATTTGTACCTTTTATCACAATCATTGAGCACCCCAGGTTTCCCTCAGTTACACAGTCCCAGTCTTTATCCTTTGTCTTTTGTTCTGGTGTCCCACATGGTCCCAACCTTCCTCTTTCAACCATACTCACAGTCATCTTTGTTCAGTGTACTTACATTGCTGTCCTGCTATCTCCCAAAACTGTTTTCCAAACCTCTCACTCCTGTCTTTTCCTTTCTGTCTGCAGTGCTTCCTTTAGTGTTCCCTGTAGGGCAGGTATCTTGTTCACAAACTCTGTCATTGTCTGTTTGTCAGAGGATATTTTAAGCTCTGCCTCATATTTGAAGGATAGTTTTGCCGGATATATTTTGGTTGGTGTTTTTACTCTTTCAGTATCTTACATATATCACCCCACTTCCTTCTTGCCAAGCTCCATGGTTTCTATTCAGAAATCCCCACATACTCTTATCAAGCTTCCTTTATTTGTGATGGATCGCTTTCCTCTTGCTGCATTCAGAATTCTCCATCTTTTGACATTTGATAATCTGACTATTAAGTGTCTTGGCATAGGCCTATTCAGATCTATTCTGTTTGGGGTACATTGCACATCTTGGATCCGTAATTTTGTGTCTTTCATAAGAGATGGGAAATTTTCATTGATTATTTCCTCTATTATTGCTTCTGCCCCTTTTCCCTTCTCTTCTCCTTCTGGGACACCAATGACACATACATTCTTGCTTTTTGTTTTGTCCTTAAGTTCCCAGAGACATTGCTCATATTTTTCCATTCTTTTCTCTATCTGTTCTTTTGTATGTAGGCTTTCAGGTGCCTTGTTCTCTAGTTCCTGAGTGTTTTCTTCTCCCTCTTGAGATCTGCTGTTGTATGTCTCCACTGTGTCTTTCATCTCTTGTGTTGTGTCTTTCATTTCCATAGATTTTGCCAGTTGGTTTTTTGAACTTTAAATTTCTACCTTATGTATGCCTAATGTTTCCATTATATGGTTCATCTCTTTCACCATATCTTCCCTAAACTTTTTGAATTGACTTATTATTTGTTGTTTCAATTTCTGTATCTCAGTTGAAGGGTAGGTTTGTTCCTTTGACTGGGCCATAACTTTGTTTTTCTTAGTGTAGGTTGTAGTTTTCTGTTGTCTAGGCATGGTTTCCTTGGTTAACCCAATCAGGTTTTCCCAGACCAGAACGGGCTGAGGTCCCAGAAGGAAGAAATATTCAATATCCAGTTTCCCTAAGGGCGTGTCTTAGAAAATTGGTACACCCTGTGATGCCTCAGGTCACTGTGCTTTTCTGCCCAGCAGGTGGTGCCTGTCAGCCTGTAACTCCAGACTGGTATAGGAGGTATGGCCATGGCTGTTTTCCCCCAGGCTCTGGGGTCTGATTCTGAATGGAAGGCGGGTAGTAGAACTGGGCCCCACCCCTTTCCTCTTAGGGAAGATAACCCCCCAGGGAGAGGTCATTAGCATTTGAATAGACTCTTCCTGTGCTGTCTCCACCCTTGTCTGGGTCAGAGTGCTGGGAACTGAAAATGGTTGAGGCTATCTCCACTGAGCCGAAACAGGGACAGAAAGCGCCCTTCAGGGCCAGTCCACAGCCACGTCTGGCTCTCCAAGGTCAGTGGTCACCCAAAGCCTCTGTCTGCTTGTTGGGGATTCGTAGCTCATAGTGAGCAGTCAACACTTGTTAATTAAAACTCCACTTGGAGCTCAGCTGAGCTATATTCTCTTGCTGGGAGAGAGCTTCTCTACAGCAACAGGAGCTTTGCAGCTCCAGCTGTGGGGGAAGGGGTCTCCCGGCTGGGATCTGCAGTTTTCACTTACAGATTTTATGCTGCGATCTCGGGCATTCCTCCCAATTCATGTTGGTGTATGATGAGTGGATTGTCACAGTTGTCCCCCCGCAGTTATTCCAGATTATTTACTAGTTGTTCCTGGTTGTTTATTAGTTATTCCATGGGGACTAACTAGCTTCTACTCCTGTCTATCCCGCCATCTTAGATCTCCCCATTAATATACTTTTTTCTCCAACTGGGGTTTTAATTAACAAACGTGGACTGCTCAATACAAGCTACGAATCCTCAACAAGTAGACAGAGGCTTTTGGCTATGACTGACCTTGAAGAGCCAGAGGATCTCTCTGGGAGAATGGGGGAGCCCAGAGGACCGGGTGCTGTCTCTGGCTGATGGGTGAAACTGAGCATAGCCGCAGAATGACCCTGAAGGGGGGCTTTTTCAGCTCATTGGAGAAAGCCTCAGCCATTTTCAATTCCCAGTGCTCAGACCCAGCCAAGGGTGGAGACAGCAGAGTCAGAGACTATTCAAATGCAAATGACCTCTCCCTAGGGGGTATATCTTCACTAAGAGGAAAGAAGTGGTGCCAAGCTCTACTACCTGCCTTCCATTCAGAACCAGACCCCAGAGCCCGGGGGAAAACAGCCATGCGCCAAACCTCCTTACACCAGTCTAGGAGCTACAGGCTGACAGGTGCCACCTGCTGGGCAGAAAAGCACAGTGACTAGAGTCCTCACAGGATGTACCAATCTTCTAAGACACACTCTCAGGGAGACCAGATACTATTGCCTCCTTCCAAGACCTGAGCCCTTTCTGGTTTTGGAAAACCTGATTGGGATAATCAAGGAAACCAGATGCCTAGACACCAGAAAACTACAACCTACACTAAGAAAAATGAAGTTATGGCCCAGTCAAAGGAACAAACTTACACTTCAACTGAGATACAGGAATTTTAACAACTAATGCTAAATCAATTAAAAAAGTTTAGGGAAGATATGGCAAAAGATATGACACATATAATGAAAACACGGAGCGTACGTAAGGTAGAAATTTAAAGTTCAAAAAACCAACTGGCAGAATCTATGGAAATGAAAGGCACAACACAAGAGATGAAAGACACAATAGAAACTTACAACAGCAGATCTCAAGAGGCAGAAGAAAACACTCAGGAACTGGAGAGCAAGGTAACTGAAAGCCTACCCACAAAAGAATAGATAGAGAAAAGAATGGAAAAATATAAGCAAAGTCTCAGGGAACTTAAGGAGAAAATGAAACACAGGAATGTATGCATCACTGGTGTCCCAGAAGAAGAAGAGAAGGGAAAAGGGGCAGAAGCAATAATAGAAGAAATAATCAATGAAAATTTCCCATGTCTTATGAAAGACACAAAATTACAGATCCAAGAAGCGCAGCGTACACCAAACAGAACAGATCTGAATAGAACTATGCCAAGACACTTAATAATCCAATTATCAAATGTCAAAAGATAAAGAGAGAATCCTGAATGCAGCAAGAGAAAAGCGATCCATCACATACAAAGGAAGCTTGATAAGGCTATGTACGGATTTCTCAATAGAAACCATGGAGGCAAGAAGGAAGTGAGGTGATATATTTAAGATACTGAAAGAGAAAAAACACCAACCAAGAATCCTATATCCAGCAAAACTATCCTTCAAATATGAGGGAGAGCTTAAAATATTCTCTGATAGACAATGACAGAGTTTGTGAACAAGATACCTGTTCTACAGGAAACACTAAAAGAAGCACTGCAGACAGAAAAGACAGGAGAGGTTTGGAACATAATTTTGGGAGACAGCAACACAGCAATGTAAATACACTGAACAAAGATGACTGTGAGTATGGTTGAAAGAGGAAGGTTAGAACCATGTGGGATACCAGAAGGAAAGAGGAAAGATAAAGATTGGGACTGTATAACTCAGTGAAACCTATGGTGCTCAATGATTGTGATAAAAGGCACAAATATGTTTTTACATGAGGTAGAAGAAATGAATGTCAACACTGCAAGGTGTTAAAAATGGGGTGGGATTGGGGGAAAATACAATCAATGCGAACTAGAGACTATAGTTAACAGAAACATTGTAGTATGCTTCCTTTAATATAGCACAGGGAATATACCAGAGTTAAATGTGTACGGGGTGGGGGGGCAGACATACAGGAAGGGTTTGGGACTCTTGGCATTGGTGATATTGTCTGACTCTTTATTCTACTTTAGTTTAATGCTGTCTTTCCTTTTGTTGCTTCCTAGCTGTCATGTTTTGTTTTGTTTTTTCTCTTTTTTTCTTTTTCTCTTGTCTCTCTACCTTCTTTGACTCTCCTTCTTCCTTTGTGGAAGAAATGGAGATGTCCTTATATAGATAGTGGCAGTGGTGCTGCATACATAAATACGTGACTATATAGGGACCCAACGATTGTTTACTTAGGACAGGATGTATGGTGTGTGAACAAAACCATCTTAAAAAAAATGGGTTGATGAAGAAAACTTGGAGGCACTATATTGAGTGAAATAAGACAGACACATAAGGACAAATATTGCAAGGTCTCACTGATATGAACTAATTATAATATGTAAACTCATAGACATGAAATATAAGTTATCAGGATATAGAAAGAGGCTAAAGAATGGGGAGCAGTTGCTTATTATGAGCAGAATGTTCAACTAGGGTGAACTTAAATGTTTGGAAATGGACAGAGGTGATAGTAGCACATTGTGAGAATAACTAACAGTGCTGATGGTGTGTGAATGTGGTAGAAAGGGGAAGCTCAGAGTCACACATGTCACCAGAAGGAAAGTTGGAGGTTAAAAGATGGGAATGTATAAAGCAGTGAATCTTGTGGTGGACAATGTCCATGATTAACTGTACAAATATTAGAAATCTCTCTCATGAACCAGAACAAATGTATGACACTATAACTAGAAGTTAATAATAGAGGGGCATATAGGAAAAAAATATACCTATTGCAAACTATATACTACAGTTAGTAGTATTTTAACATTCTTTTGTCAACAATAACAAATGTACTAAACCAATACTATGAATCAATAATGGAGGGCGGTGGTTAGGGGTATGGGAGGATTTGAGTTTCCTTTTTTTGTGTGTCTTTATTTCTTTTCTGGAGTAATGAAAATGTTCTAAAAATTGAAAAAAAATTATTTGTGGTGATGGATGCACAGCTATATGATGGTACCATGGGCAACTGATTGTACACTTTGGATTTTTGGATAACTGTATGGTATGTGAAAAAAAAAAAACTGTTACATGGGACAAGGAAGGATATTATATACTGATAAACAGGCCAATTCAATAAGAAAATATAACAATTATAAACAACATATACATACCTAACAATAGACCCCCAAAATATATGAGGCAAATATTGAAAGAATCAAAGAGAGAAATAGACAGTTCTGAAATAATAGCTAGTGACGTCTGTGCCTCACTTTTAATATGGAAATTTATAGATAAAAAATCCTATATTAAAAAAGATCTCAAATCAATAATGTAACTGCACATCTTGAGGAACTAGAAAGAAGAATAAAGTAACCCAAAATTAGAAGAAGGAAGGAAAAATTAAGATTAAAGCAGAAGTCTATGAAATAGATAATAGAAAAATGAATAAGAGATGCAACAAAATAGAAGTTGTTTCTTTGAAAGATCAATAAAATGGGTAAACCTTTTGCTAGTCTGATTTAAAAAAAAGGAAAAGACAAATAATGAAAATCAGAAATGAAAATGGCAACATCATGACTGTTCTTACAGAAGTAAATAGAGTATAATAGAATACTATGAACAATTATACGCTAACAAATTAAATAATTTATATGAAACAGAAAATCTCAACAGACTTGTAACAAATAAAGAAATAGAATCAATAATCAAAAACTTTCCATCAAAGAAACTGAGCCAGATGACTTCACAGGTGAATTCTACCAAAAATTTAAAGAAGAATTAACAGCAATCTTTCTCATACTTTCCAAAAAGTCTAAGAGGTGGGAACACTCCCTGATTCCTTCTGTGAGGCCAGCATTACCCTTACACTCAAGCCAGATAATGACAGTACAAGAATAGAAAATTACAGACAACTTTCCTTTATGAAAGTAAATGCAAAAATCCTTAACAAAACACTAGCAAACTCAATCCAACATCTTATTTAAAGGATTATACACCATGACCAAGTGGGATTATTCCCAGGAATCACGAATATAAGAGAAGTTCAACATACAAAAATCCATCAGTGTAACATACTAGATTAATAGAACAAAAGAAAAAAAACAGATGGTCATCTCAATATAGATAAGGCATTTTGCAAAACTCAGCACTTTTTTTTGCATTAAATCACTCAGAAAACTAGGAATAGAAGGGAACTTCCTAAACATGATAAAGGCCATTTATGAAAAACCACCTACTTAACAGTGAAAGACTGAAAAATTTCCCCTTAAAATCAGGAATAAGACAAAGATGCCCACTTTTACCACTGTTATTCAACACTGTACTAGAAGTTCCAGCCACAGTGATTAGGCAAGAAAAAGAAATAAAAGGCATCATAATTGGAAAGGAAGCAGTAAAACTATCTCTGTTTGCATATAACATGATTTCATATATATATATACGTATATATATATATACACACATATATATATATATATATATATATATATATATATATATATAAAATAAAGGAACCCACAAGAAAGCTACCAGGGATAATTAATGAATTCGGCAATGCTGCAGGTTACAGGATCAACAACATACAAAAGCCAACTGTGTATCCACACTCTAGCATACTCTAATTTCCAAAGAGGAAATTAAGAAAATTCTATTTACAATAGCAACTAAAAGAATAAAATATCTAGGAATAAATTTAACCAAGGATGTGAGAGACTTGAACACGGTAAACTACAAAACACTCGTGTAAGAAATAAAGACCTAAACATATGGCAAGACATCCCATGTTCATGGATTGGAAGACTCAGTATTGTTAAGATGTCAATGCTACCCAAAACAATCTACAGATTCAGTGCAGTACTTATCAAAATTACAGGAGTCGTCTTTGAAGAAATACACAAGTTGATCCTCAAATTCAAACGGAATTACAAGAGGCCCCAAATAGCCTAACCAATCACAAAAAGAACAAAGTTGGAGGTTTCATACTCAATTCCAAAACTTAGTATAAAACTACTATAATCAAACACTATGGTAATGGCATAAGGACAGACATATAGACCAACAGAACAGAACTGAAAGTGCAGAAACAGACCCACATATCTATGTCCAATTCATTTTCGACAAGGGAATCAAGTACGTTCAATATGGAGATTCCTCAAAAAGTTAAATATAGAATTACTGTTATGATTGGCAGTTCCACCCCTAGGTATATACCCAATGGAATTGCAAACAGGGATTCAAACAGATACTCGTACACCACTGTTCATAGCAGCATTATTCACAATACCCAAAAGGTGGAAACAACGCAAATGTCTATCAGCAGATGAATGGATAAACAAAATGTGGTACATATACACAAAGGAAAATTATTTGGCCATGAGAAATAATGAAATACTGAGACATGCTGTAACATGGATGAACCTTGAAAACATTATGCTAAGTGAAATAAGCATGGCACATGAGGACAAATACTACACAATTTCATGTATTTGAAATATTTAAAAATAGCAAATTCATCGAGAAAGAAAGTACATTAGAGGTTATCAGGGGATTGGGAGAGGAGGGAAGGAGTGGATATAGAGTGCAAAGTTTGGAAATTTTAAAATAAAATATATATATTTTTTAAAGGAACTACAAAAGTAGGAACCTGTGGGAAGCTTTACCAGGACCTTGGATTGAAGGGGTGTAATAATATAAAAATACTGGTCAAAATGCATATTTTTAGAACAAAATGACCGGCTTATTTTATATATTTATTTCTGTTGCCTTATATTTACAACTATCAGAACAGAGCCACCACTGATAGTTAACAACCAGACTTTTCCACACCACTAAATATTTTCAAGTCCCACTTATTGTTACATTGTTGAACTTTCTTTAAATATAAGATATTATTTGCACAAAAGAAACACTTTTTAAGTTTTATATCATTATTCTATATATTTATTCTATATCCTGTAAATAAGAGTTAGAATGCACTGGAAATTGGCATGAGAATTGCTTATCTGCCCTAAAAATTATATAAGAATTATATAAGAAGTAGCCATATTATTAAAGCACATCAAAGAGAAAATTCACTAGCATCACAGATATGTATTGTTTTATTGTATAAAAATAATTTAAAATTTTATTTTTATCCCTGCAAAATTAAATACCCTAACACATAAATATCAGAAATATTCCTGCTTATATTATTCTTTTCAAATCAGACTTCTAGAGACTAAAATCTGTAGGGCAAGGAAAAGATGTATCTTAGGAAGGTAGCAATTAATACAAAACAGATATCCTGTTATATTTATTAGTATACTGAAAAGAAAACGGGATCTGAGGCAGTGGCCCAAGAAATTCGA
Source organism: Choloepus didactylus (assembly GCF_015220235.1). Classification (NCBI taxonomy): domain Eukaryota; kingdom Metazoa; phylum Chordata; class Mammalia; order Pilosa; family Megalonychidae; genus Choloepus; species Choloepus didactylus. Next base: position 180,423,838 of record NC_051307.1, read on the forward strand.
TTTTCTGGATAAATGGTAAAAGCCTAACCAGCTATTAACAAACTAGATCAAGCTATATAGTTTATCCTTTAACATTTGGGAAAACTTGCCCTACACTGATATATTTATTTACCACAATTTAAATTATGTTAAAATAACGTTTATTTAATTTATACAAAAATGAGTCTCATAAGCATAATATTATTATTAAAGACTAGATTATCAAAAGACTAGACACATTTAGATAGTCTGCAGGAATGAATATAATTAACTTTAAAACTTTAAAAACTTATTCAAAAATTGTTCAATGGCAAGGTTGGACTTCTCTCAATCATGAAAATCAATAATAAATGTATTCCACAAGGACATGCTACAAAGAAATTTCACTTTTTCAAGAGCATTCCAAGAAAATGGAGATGACCTAGAACACTGTTTCACAATGTTGGTGTGAACCACCACCTTAGAATCATTTAAAGTTCTGTTCAGAAATAGTGTTTTCTGGGCTCCACTATGGATCTATGCAAATTAGAGTATCTAGGGTCAAAAGTTCAACTGTATTTTCAATAAGCACTCCAGGTTATTCAAAGTTGAGAACCACTACTCTAGAGGGAACAAAGCTAAGTGACTTTTTCATGATTTACAGAATTCCGAATATAACTAGTATTCTTAAACATTTGTGGGCATAGTTAGTTATATGTTATCAAATGGTAAATACCACCTAACTTTTGCAAGGAGATTTTGTTTTTGTTTTTAATATTAAAGTAATTTCATATTCATCATCTCATTTCATCACAATAGTATAAGAGGCATATTTATATGCCCTACAAGCAAATTTATCTATAAGTAGCGATGCAAACATTTTATATATTAACTAGAGTTTGTTTCTTCTTAGAGATTTACATAAGAGAAGTATAAATGAAAAGAGAATTCAAAGGGATTGAGATGAAAGATGTTTAGAATTATTGCTAAGAAAAGTTAAATTTCCAAGAATGATAATGGAAAAAGAAGGGTGCAATCAGTCAGGTAAGGGAAGAAACAAACAGAACAGGAGTTCCTGAGGCTAGGGAAGAGGCATAAGGAAAAAAAAAAAAAATGCAGATTCAAATGTCATTAATCAGAATTATTTTAGAAGTTAATATCTTAAATTTCAGTCTTCAGTACAACCAACATTGAGAGGGTACTCAGTTCTTTATATGCCTTCATATACCCGAGTTTGGGATACTAGAAAAGACAGAAATACCTTCTGACACTAAATTGGTCTTTTTATAAAAATAAATCATTATCCTTTCATATTTCATCATAATGTCTACCATTTATTGATCATTTACCATATGCCAGGCACTAGTGCTTTTACATGCATAGGTACTATTATCTTAATTTACAAACCAAATCTTAGTGAAGTTACAAAACTTTCCTAAGGCTCTACAACTCATCAGTGGCAAAACTGGGATGTGAACCTAAGTAAGCTGACTTCTAAATCTGCGATCTTAATACAACAATCTAAGGGGCAACACTAACTACATGGATTCTGATTTGCCAATAAGAATCTGGACAAGGCAGAATTATACAACAGAAAAGAACACTGGCCCAAGATTTGGAAGATCTGGATTCTAGTTCTAGGATCTGTCACCTTGATTAATTCATCTAACTTTTCTCACCTACAAAATGAGGGGGTTAGACTAGATCACTAACATGCCACCTTCCTAAATTGAGAAGGTAAAGTTTAATCTGAATAGAGAACGGAAACCTAAACAGACAGAAGGGAATTCACATTTTTGCTAGTAACTGTGTTGATTTGAAGCTGTATGTACCCCAGAAAAACATGTTCTTAAATCTTATCCATTCCTGTGGGTGTGAATTCATTGTAAGTAGGACCTTTTGATGAGGCTACTTCAGTTATGGTGTGACCCACTCAATCAGGATGGGTTTTAATTCTATTACTTTATAAACACAATGAATTCCATTGATAAACAGAAGTCCTTTATAAATGGAATGTGTTCAATCATGAGAGAGAAATCCAGGGAAGCAAGAAGCTGAAACGAATGAAACTTGGAAAAGAAGGGAAAGTCCACATGTCTCCTTGTGCCTTGACATGTGACAGAGGAGCCAAGTATCATCAGCAGCCAGCCCCAGAACACCCCCAGAATGCTGGTCTTCGGGAAGAAAGCATTGCCTTGATGATGCCTTGATTTGGACCTTTTCCTGGCCTCAAAAATGTCAGCAAATAAATTCCCATTGTCTAAGTCAACCCATTTCATGCTATTTCTTGAGCAGTCAAGGAAATACGAGGTATATTACACATATTAGTTCCTTAAGTTCACAGCAAACTTGGGAAGAAAGATGTTATCACCGCCACAGATGAGGAAACTGAGGCTCAGAGAGATGAGGTGCCTATGATCACACAAGTAGTACGTGACAGAACTGAGATTTGAATCAAGGCCTATCTTGTAGGCTCTTTTCTCTATTCTACATTGCCTCTCAAACTGAATCTTATTCAGAATTTCCATCACATTTCTACTCTGAGAAGTTTGGATATCCCTGTACTGACTTCGTTATAATCAGTCAAGATACCAGGGAACAAGGATTAAGTCTTAAAGAAGCAAACAAACCAACACTTACTCCTTTTTCTCTTTTTTGTAATGAAAAAATTAGGGGTAAAAGACTCAATTTTAGCACTAAAGGCCCTACAATTTATTGAGGACACAAAAATGTACTCAGCATCAGATATACAGGAAGAAAAACTCCATTTTCTTAGACCTCAATGAGTTATCTCATAAACTGCCATTAGTCTAGATATCAGTTTATATGGCCAGGGAATCATAATACTATCTTCCAGGGAGAGCATAAGTAAGAAAGGAGTCTATTCCTTTTAATTGCTTTCATCAAGTACATCACAATGCAATTGAGCCTATTATACACTAAATGCTAGTGGTGTTAACAAATTTATTTTGTAACAGTGATTAGACAACTACATTTCAATTCAGAATATAAGCAGCATAAGAAAGAAAAAAGTTATATTTATTTTATGGATTACATAGAATTTCATAACATCATTTTATTTAATAATCATGACAACTCTCTGTGGTAGTATTTATTTTTACTGAGTATTTATTTTATGCCAGGCAGTGAGTTATGCCTTCTACAGGAAATATCTCATTTATTCTTCATCTGAAGTAGCAAGAATCTCCCATCTCACAGGTGGAGAAACTAAAACATACAAGTGTTAGAATGGGGAGAGGGAGAAGAGGGAACAGATGGGCCAGGAATGAATGAAAATCAGCCAGATGACTCCAGAGCCACGTAGCTCTTAGAAACTATGCTTTGGTGCTTTGCAGAGTAAGCATTACTCCCATTTTAGACAGAGAAAAAATGAGGAAGATGTTTAGACTCTTGCCCAGTGGCAACTGAGTAAGCAGAAATTTCAGGACTCAGATCCTGGTGTTCTAACTTAATCCAATGTATTTCCTATCACATTATGCTGTACCGTTCATATTAAAACCTTACATTTGTATACAGCTTCCCATTTGCAAACATTATCTCATTGAAAAATTTTTAACAACCCTTTGAGGGAGGCATTTCTCTCAATCTACACATGATGGAGTGATTACAGTAGGTTAGGTAATTAGATATGGCTTTTTAGAAAACGGAATTTAAACTATGCCTTGAGATTCTGATCCATCCAATTTAAAATTCCAAGAGTGAAAAAGAAAGTGTCTTCCAGTTTACGGGCAAGGGTCAATTTCAATCTTAGTGATTCACTGTCTTTTATCATTTAGCACATTTCCGGTATGTCCTGGAGCAATTTATGTTTTCATTTGTATTACTGCGTTTATGGGTATTTTATCTCACTTTCACTATGTGCGATCCTTGTCTACAGGGACGAGGGTCTCAACCTACCTTGCATGCAAATAACCGAAACCCCCGTACTGAATACACAGGTTAGACACTGCAGAAAAGACGAATACGGACTATCCCTCGATAATGTGCAGGAGGTTGCTGTCCACCATTCGGATGCCCCAGGCAGTGCTGTCCTATCCACATGTCCATCTTTCCTTTCCAAGACAAATGCCGTCTCAATGAATGAAATAAAATCGAAAGGGTCCCAATAAATCAGAGCACAGGAAAAAAAATGAGCAATAGGAGAGTAGTACAGTGAAGGACCAAGAAAGGCCCTGAACGAAGGGGCGCAGGGTGACAGTAGAAAAGGATGCCCAAGGATGGGCCACTCTCTAGTCAAAGGGGGGAGGGGAAGTTGAGAGAAAATGACGTGACTCTTCTCACCTGCAATAGCAGCGAGTTTAGTCGCGACACTGCCCGCAACCCCAGCCCCGGATCGGCAGTAACAAGTCACTCACCCCGAAGCCAGGTTACGTAGAGCTGCCCCCAGGGCCGCTGAGTTTCGATTCCCCAATGTCTGGAAAAGGACCGAAAACAAACAGGGTCGCCAGGGGTCACCACGGGCTTCCGGTTTCCTCGAAGACACCACCGCTTCCCCAGCGAAGGCAGCTGCTCCAAAAGCGCAGCAAAGACATTTCCATTTCTTTTGCCTCGGCTGTGCCAGGCCCGACGCGGCCCTGTCCTGGACACGGGCCCAGGAGATTCTGGAAAGACGGGCAGCCGAGGCAGGAGGGGCCGAGCCGTCGCAGGAGAAGGCCGGTTACCCAGCAACGCGCGCATGCGCGCGACACCCGGCCCAAGCGGCGCCTGCTTCGTCAGGGCTCAAGCAGACTGCCAGCAGCGCGCGCGCCGTGTAGAAGTGCAGACGAACCGCTGTCGAAGGGGATGAAGGGAGGATGTGAAGAACACGGCCGGAAAAGGACTTCCGCTGTCCGCGGGGTCAGTGCCAGAACCGCGGGAGGAAACCGGAAGTTAGGCCGAAGGGAGCTGGGGAGCATGGGCGCGGCGTACTACATGTCCCGTGAGCCTCTACGGCGGGACGGGGCGGGGTTGGCGACGAAGTAACATGGTGAAGGCGGAGCCAGAGCTGGGTAAGAGTGTTCTCCGCCGGATCGGCGGTTGGGCAGAGGGCTTTCCTCAGAGCCGTTGTCATGCGAGTCTGTTTCCAACTGCATCCACTTGGGGGTTCCCCAGTGTAGTGCGTGTTAGTACCGCTTATTAGCGCTCTCACAGGGTTATGGCGCTGTAGCCTTACGGTGGCTGAAAATTAGGAAACCTGTTAGATATGCGTTTGGGGGAAGCCGTTTAACCCTCTAAACCCACCCAGTGGCCTCTGTATTCTGGATGCCGTTGCGAACCTCAAGAGATCATTTGAAGGGCAAACTCGGTGAATTGCTCAAGATCTCAGGGTTATTCTGCTGAAACTAAAGCGGATTCCAGACGCTGCTTTTAAAAATATCGTAAAATTTATGGAATGAGAGGAAGGAGATGGCAAAGCTTTGGGGTTATCCCCGGTTACACTCAATTTGTCACCATTCTTGGTTATTTCTAGATCGCATTTAGTCCTGATCTGTAGAGCCACGAGAAGTTGAATTCCTTACATTTTTGGGGGATCGCAACCAGATGGAGCTCCTGGAGCCGCAGGGCTAACGAACGAACAAGAAAACCTTAATTATAGGGAATTTACCCTCACTAACCGCCAATTAGCCCCTCTGACGCCCCTTGCCAGCCCCTTAAGTAGTATTTGGCCAGTTGTGTTTTTAAATATTAAGTCGGTGTTCTGATGGAGTATCATTTTGAATCGCGTTTAAACCTATCAGCCCACCCACTGTCAGGTCGTCAACATGGTGAATTCAATATTTCTTTATTGTTCTTAAGCCTTTTTGTTTGTTTAGATTTAAGTGAAATTTCACAGCTGTTTTGAACAAAGACCACAACGAAATTGCATGGTATTTTTAAAACATTCAAAAATATATTAATGTAATCACCTAAAAAGGAGATCATTAGCTCCAATTTCTTGGGCTGGGGGATGGAAGAGAGCAGTATTCTTGATGTATTGGACAAGGATCAGTCCTTGCCTCCGTAATGTTCTTTACGAATTTTCTGTTTCAAAGGGAATCACCAAAGCAGTATGTCTTGAGTAGTAGAGTTTTGAAGAACGTTAACCAAAGTAAAATTGGTCAAGGCACCGGAAGTAATAAAAAAAAAGTGATAGTCTAGCTTTAAATGCATTATATTTTTGAACCTTTATTCAGAATTGAGATTAATTTGAGAACTGTTGAAAAGGCAGAAAAATTAATCTTTATTTTTAGGTGAAATAAAGAGAAAATGGCACAGCTCAAAATTTTAAAGTTTATCTGGTGAGAGAATCGGTTTTTGTTTTAAAACACATTTAGCAATTGTAACTACAAAAAATGAGTTTATAATCAAAATTATTTGCTTGTACAGAATGCATAAGTTTATCATTTTAGTCAAGTAAAACATCTTAAATTTTCTTTTTAGGGAGTGGTACCCTATTAAGTTATGACAAAATATAACCCAGATATTCACTGCATTCAGCTGGAAATGGTCACTTCTTACCAACTTATATGTATTTGTTTTAATTAACTTTGGGAAATAAAATAATAATTATTGCAGAAAACTTAGTTTAGTTACAAGCACGTGTTGAAGTTTTCTTATAATCATGCTTCAAAGGAAAAGACATATGATAAGTAAAAGATACACTCTTGGAAGGGACATTTTATAGGAAAAGAGAATGGTTAGATAATCATTGTTAACCTAAATAATGGAAATGAATTCTAGGGTCGCTGGACTCTTAACTGATAGTCAGCTAATATCAGTTAAGATCATAACTAGTTTCCCAGAACTGGTCTTCATTCCTTTAAGTTCATTAGAAGATTGTTTTGGCTTTTTTTTTTTTTTTTAAGGAATTCTCATTTCTTTCCAAGAGGAACTTGTGAATTACATCATCCCCAAATTTCTATCCCAGAGCAGGTTTGAGCCAACTTTTTTTTAAATTATTGTTACATTCTCTGTAGCTGTAAATGCAATCTGAAATTTTCAAAACGATTCACTGCTTCAAAAAAACACTCTTGTTACAGAATGGTCATTTTGTACTGAATTGAAAACTCTTGACACCAAACACTGTGTGTGTGTGTGTGTGTGTGTGTGTGTGTGTGTGTGTCACATTTATAGGGTGCTGTGAGTAAAAATGAAGAGATGGATGCCATAAGAGTTCCTCCTCATCTTCCCTCCTTTCCTCCCCCCCCCACCCCCCACCCCCGCCCTCTGGCAACCAAGATCCAGATGTTCTCTATCAAGGAAAGGACTCCTGAAGGATATGATGTGGCTGCTGCTAGGTCCCCTTTTTCACTAGAGAAGGTTGGGTTTCAAAGCAATATCTAAACAAAGAATGTAACAGAACCTCTGACTGTGGTTCAACCAGCTTCTCTTATTTCTAGGCAATCAAGAATTTTTAGAGCTACTTCAAATCTTATTTTTATTTTATTAGACAGCATGTAAAATCAACCAAAAAAATACCATGTAATTTTTTTTTAAAATAAGAGTTATGTCTATTTTCTAAGTTGTAAAGAATATTTACAGATAGCACAAACAGTAAGAACGCATTTTACGAAAATTTTAAAAGTAAATCTTTCTAAGTAGCAACTTAAATTATATATTAATCCAATTTGATTCAAATCAAGCCACCCTGAGTTGTATTTTCTGTTTCTTTGTTACATATTCTGAGTTCTGTGCTCTAAGGGAGACCCTCAGTGGATGTGTTTCATTGGGTCGCAGGATAGACTGAAGATAGCATAGCTACTAAGTTGTATAGCAGTGTCAATCTTTTCATATTAGCATGAACTTATCAGTTTCACAGCCATTTCATCAGTAAAGCTGTAAAAGCATGTATCCCTCTATTCCCTCTCTCTCCCCCCACCTCTATCTCTCTCTCTCACACACACACACACAGACACATACATACACACATACACACACATACATCACATCGTATCATATCACATCACATAGCTCTGGTTAAGATTTTTAGGGAAGCAACTGGTTTTAATGGCAGAGATAAAAAAGCAGATTGAAGAATACTACCAAAAATAAAATTATATTATTTGGTAGAAAAAGCCTCTGCCTGACAGAAGAAAGTATAGAAAGTATGCAACTCCTATGAATCCAAAATTTGAGGTGGGTAAATTTTAGGATACATTTGTATTTTATATTTATGTTCGGTTTGAGGGAAGAGAGTCACAATTCTCAGCCAAAGCAAATTCTATACTTGTAAAAACTATCTGTAAAGTCCACCTTCACCTTAAAATCTTTTCTTTTTTTAGAATGATGTCCTATTTTTAAATTTATATTTTATGCAGAAAATCTATTGAAATTTCTGATATGGGCATACATGGTCTAAGTCCCTCTTTTCTCCCCATTTTTCCTTATATCTCATCATGCATCTCCTCCCAAACACACTCACACACAGGAAGGTTGTGAACTCCTTAATGTCTGTGAACTCTAATATGTGTAGTTCTGGTTTGCTAGTGCTGCCAGAATGCAAAATACCAGAAATAGATTGGCTTTTATAAAGGCGGTTTGTTTGGTTACAAGGTTACAGTCTTAAGGCCATAAAGTGCCCAAGGTAAGGCATCAACAGTAGGGTACCTTCACTGGGAAAAAGCCATTGTCATCTGGAAAACCTCTGTTAGCTGGGAAGTCACATGGCTGGCATCTGCTTGCTCCCAGGTTGCGTTTCAAAATGGCATTCTCCAAATGTTGCTCTTGGGGCGTTTTATCCTCTATTAGGTACAGCTCTTCCTAAATGTCACACTCAGTTGCTCTCTAGTCCTTCTGTTTGTGGGTTCTTTTTGTAGGACTCCAGTGAACTAATGAAGACTCGCACTGAATGGGCAGGGCCACATGTCCATGGAAACATTCAATTAAGAGGTCGCACCCTAATCAAAAGTGTCACTCACAGTTGGGTGGGTCACATCTTCATGGAAAAAACCTAATCCAAAGGTTCCAACCTAATCAACACTAATACATCTGCCTTCACAAGATTGCATCAAAGAACATGGTGTTTTGGGGGACATAATATATCCAAACTGACATGTGTCATATATGATAGAGTGATCTGTTATGTGTATCCAAACCTGTGTAGCAGTCTTCACACTGAGCAAGACTTCTTCCTTACCGTCAACCTCAGGAGGCTTTCCAAAGAGTATGTACAACATATATAGTAAGGATAGTTTTAAGAGTGTTAATTTTTGGGTTGTTAACATGTTTCTTCACTAAAATTGATCTGCCTCAGAGTGTTCCTGGTTCAAGCATGCTTTCCCATTTCCTCTTTGGTAGTTGTTCCTCTCTCACTCTAAGGATAAAACAAAACCTTTAATCTGACCTAAATCTTGAAATGGTGAATGGCTATAATGATTGGGTAGCTAATTCTTTTGCAAGGATGGTGATTTCCAATTGCTTTAAAAGATACTGCAGAAGGACCTTATTGAGTTGTCAACTGAGCATTAAAAATAATTTTTGATGACATACCTCTGTGTGGTTTTTGGCATGTAATATATGTCTTCAAAAAAATGATCATTGCTATAAGCAAAAATCCTTCCACTTCCAAATATTCAGAATGGAAGAAAATGAAAAATAAGAATTAAACTGAACTCTACTTCTTTTTAGCAATAAATTCGTCTATGCATGCATGACCTAATTGGAGGGAAAAAGTCCTTTGCATATGCAAGAAATGCATTTCCAGTAAAAGCTCTCTTTTAATATTTTACAATGATCATAACTTGTTTTATGTTATTTTCATGAATATTCTAGTAATTTGATGATATAATAGAAAATTTTTTAAACTTATCTTCTCAGGAATTTTAAATTTATATATGCATAATTTTGTGGTAGGGAAATATGATAGAGTGATGGATTTAAAAGACTTTCAACAGACTTTCAAGCATTTCTATTATACTGGGATAAACTTATGTGGTGAAGTGGGCTGAAAATATGAATTCAGGGAGAAAGGGAATGATATCAGGTTCCTAACTGTTAAAGGAGAGCTTGTTCATGTACTTTTCAAATACATATCAAATCACTATTTACATTCCATTTATAAAAGAGATAAAACAGTTTTATTTTAAAATACCAATATTTACAGTATCCAGAAATATATCCTTTGTATTCATGATGAAAAAAAATTATGTTAACATGAAATATGTGAGGGTGTACAAAGTTTTTCAAAGTCCTTCTGTAGAAGGGGCACTTTGCAAATCTAGGTTTGGCACACCATGTGGCCAATAGAAGTCACACCAAACCAGGCTGAGAAGGAAAATCGGTTTATTTACGCTGATGGGAGTCAGGGGAAGCTTTTCCAAATCTGCCTCTCTGAAGTGTTTCTTCAGTTGGTTTTTATACCCAGAAACAAAGAGAGTTAATCATTTAATTAATGTAACAAGAGTGATAAAGAATTATCTGTATCTGGGAGGTTTGGGGCAGTCTCCCCGAAATGATTCTTTAATTGGCTAAACCCATGAGAGACAAAGGGAGTTAATCATTTTAGTTAACATGTAACAGGTGTGGAGAACTTCAGTAATATAGTTATTTCCCATTTTCTTCCGGAGCTAGATGACACCTGTGAAAGTTGTGAACTTTACATTTACGTATTGTTGCAGACTTTACATCTTACTCTTTTGTGAGACCAAAGGTCTTCAACCCCCCTTCACCCCCCCCCTTCCCTTCCAAGATTACATTCAAGAGCTGCTTTAGGTTACATTGCAAGGTTAATTTACAATTTCCTGCTTGCTTACAGTTTTAGGTTATATTTTAAAAGTCACTGTTACACTTCTAGAAAGTACATAAGCATTTAAGTTTAATGGCCACGAATCTACAGCAACTGGCCTTGTTCTGGACATACAATCCGAGCTTTGTTGATAACTTGTTGACTTGAAAGCTTTGCACACAACAGTGTTTAGTTTCTGACAGCTTTCATTTTTCAAATGAAACATGAGCATTATAATGACATACATAGTATCTAAAAGCAATGATTTTCTGGTGGAAAGGTGTAGGTGAAGGAAAATCAATAGTCTCAAAAAGCCAGAGGAGTAGAGAAAGGAAATATTAGAACAACAACAGGAGAACAGTCACAAAGTAACCAGAATAGGGATGGTAGGTTTTTTGGAAAAAGAAGACCCTGTAGAGATAATCCTATACTTCTCATTAAATAAATAAGTAGAGCAACCCCCCTGAGAGAGTTGACAGTTATACTCTCTTGCTGTCCAGAATATGAATTTATTCATTCATTTAATATTTGACAGATATTTAACTAGCACTATGGTGTATGTCAGATGATATTTTAGGCACTGGAATATACAGACAAAATGGCTCTTTAACTTACAAGGAAGTAAAATAATCACAGGGAAATCAGTCACATAGACAAGAACCTATGTGAGATTTAATGACATGGCAAGAAATTGCCTGTCATTTGTTTTTGGGTGACAGTTTCTATATGTGCCTATGAAGAAAATAAACTCTTTTTTTTTTCCCCAATTTAAAATGAGACGAGAGGAAGAAATAATTCTATTTTGAGGCTTCTTGTAAAAAACGAAGAGCCAAAGTCAGCTTTTCAGAGGAAAGGCATTTTATAAAGCTACGAAATGAAATGTGATGAAAGTATGTTATTGAACTTCAGTAAGATATACAGAAAGAAATTAAGCTACATTTTTAAAATATATTATGAGGAGATAGAGAGGGAAATTTTCCCAACCCATTGCCCAACTCACACAATATAAAAGTGGTTTGTTGACTTTGTAATAGTTACAAAATTAAGGATATAGTTTCCTGTGTAGATTTTTGAAATTGTCTATGAATAGTCAATTGATGCTTAAATGGAGAAAAAAAAAAAAGGATGTGTTTTTTTCTTTATTCAATTATATTATTTTATTAATCACTTTCTCTTGACAGACATTTTATATCAATCCCATTTGGCTTTTCTCCCTCTCAGCCCATAGCCTATCTGTTCACCTGGTTTTATGGATTTTATTTTGGAGCTCTTTTAGATCCAGCTTTATATCCCCTACTATGCCACTGTTTCTCATTTGGACTACTAAAATAGTTTCCTCTACTCATTTCTCTGCATCCTTTATGCAAATAGTGTTTTAAAAATTTAAATCTAATTATTACATTTCTTCTCTTAAACTCCTAAAATGGCTCTTTAGCATGTTATACAATGCCCTTTTTTTAATCTAGCCTAGGCAATTTTTCTACCAGCTCCTATATACACTGTCTGTTTCTACTCAACTATGTCTCAATTTTACTCTGGGGTCTCAAGCATCCACAGGTATTTCCTAAGCTGATTGCTTTTCTGGTCTGCTTTATTCCTGGTGTTCTGACAAATCCCAGCCTTTAAAATTCAAATGCTACCTCTTCTTTGAAGCCTTTCACTTTTCCATCCAGAATTAGGTTCACTCTCATTTTGACTTTCAGAGCAACTATTTCATGGGTTATAGTAGCTGTTATTCTTTTTCCCTTCTTAACTTGACTGTCAGCTCCTTAAGGGCAAGGATTTTGGTGTCCTCATGCCTAGCAGGATGCCTGGCACATAATAAGGAAAATTAAGTTAGTTGACTGAATCACTGAACTAATGTAACTCTCAAAAAATATTAAATTACCTTAAAGAAATAAACTTATATTGAATGACACTTTCAGGTACAGTTCTTTTTCATTTTAAAATTTTCACCAAGGATTTATCTTTCACAGACCTAAATATATTTGAAACATACTGATTTAATCAGGAGTCTTTTAAAGCTCTGAGTATAATTTATTTTGTGTTTGTTTTAGTTTTGTTTTTCTTAAAGGGAACCTGCAAAATTGTATAAGCTTCAAGTCCCACTAAACTTGGATTCACCCTGGTTCTCTCATAACATGCTGTATATAACTGCTATGGTATTTATCATGTTTTGGTTTTTCTGAATAAACTTTTAAAGGAAGAAAATTCTGTTGACTTAAATCATTTTTATAATGTAACTTAAATATGTACAAACATAACTAAACTTTCATGCTTTTAGTTTTAATATAGTTACAAAGTGATACAAAATTACAAATTAAATATAACCCAGATTATGAAAGTAATTAACAATATCATTGAATTTCCAGATGATGTTATTGCTCAGAAACCAAATAGCATATTATAAAATGCTTATAACAGTGAGTGCAATGGTGAATGTCTTTTGATACTACTGTGTGATAAAAAATGACTAAATTGAACATCAATACTGTGAAACTTGTTAAAATGTCACTTGACCTTTGGCATGTATTTATCCTTTACAATTTGAGTCTGCCTTTGTTCTTTTTATTAGCCTGTGGGAATTAAGAAAGCAGCATTTGTTGCCAAGCCATTCATAAACACAAATGCAAACTCAGGAATCATAATTGGATATCTACATTTTCATTTAGATGATCTGGATTATGTTTCAAAAGTATTTACTTTCTTAGAGTATCACTGACATTTTTTTTAATTAAAAATTCTCCATAATTGGGGAATCCCAGAAAACAGTCCATCAATTTGAGAATTACGGCTCTAGTTCTCACATGTTTGTCCCGAAATGTCTTATTCTATTTAGAGGGGGATTCTGTAACTCCAGATGACTGTCATCAGCATACATATATATATATATATTTAGAAATGTGCTAGTAAAAGGTATCATCATTATTTAGAGTTCCCTGGTAGAATTCAAAGCCACATATTTCCTTTGTGCCTGAAATACAAAGGTTTTCTCCAAAGGTCATTTGAAACTAACATCAGCCTCAATTGATCCTCTAAATCTTCATAATGAATTGGATTGCTACCTGAATATTATTGGCACAAGTCACAAGAGGAGTTCTTACCTCATCCCACCCCACCAATCCTTTTACTGGAATAATCCAATTTTTCAATTTGGAGAAGTGTTTCTTTTGTTTTCCTCACTAGACAGTTTGATATATTTATTATCTCAATGAGTTAATATGGTACATATACCTGTGCTAGATAACAAATAAGTTTAAAGGTCAGAAATAAAGCAGAACTATAACTACCTGGAAATACTTAACTGTTTATTGAGAAAAACATTGATACATTAAGCATGGTAACTGAGGGGACTGAGTAACTGAGATAAATAATAGTTTTTGAAGCCAGATCATCCTTTCCTCCTTGTCCTATGCTTCTAGGGTTGCTGTGACAAAGTACCACAAGCTAGATGGATTAAAACAATGAAATTTATTCTCTCACAGTTCTGGAGGCTAGAGGTCTGAAATCAAGGTAACAATAGGGCCATGCTGCTTCTGAAATCTCTAGAGTTCTGGCCTTGGCTGCTGACAATCCATGGCATTCTTTGGTTTGTGGCATTACTCAATTTCTGCCTCTGTCACATGGTTGTCTTTTCTCTCTGTCTGTCTCTCTGTGTCCAGATTTCCTCTTAATAAGGACACCAGACATATTGAATTAAGGCTTAGCCTAATCTTAACTAATAGTATCTTCAAAGATTCTTTTTCCAAGTAGGATCACCCTCACTGGACCTGGGGTTAGAACTGGAACGGACATCTTCAATCCTTAACACTTCTGCTTTTAGTTTTGATTTTCGGTGCTGTTGGATGAAAAGGAAATGACCAGATCCATTAAAATTATTGAGTTTTAACTGGAGATATTATTAGCAACAGAAATATGATTTAAAATTATCAGTAACATTCACATTCCTGAAAATGTAACTGTTTTTTGATATTGAATATTTGGTTCATTGAAGTTAGATTATCTGATCTTCCTGTTTCGGTCAATATTTTCTTATAAATGTACACAACTTTTTTGCCTAAACATCTAGGCAAAGGGCAACTTGGGTTTTCCAAATAAGCTAACTCATTTGAAATAATATGTCTATGATTTCCAGGGACATTGTCAGAATATTCCATAAACCTTGCTTGTAAAAATAAAGCAACAACAAAATTATAATTGAAAGTTATAAATGATTTTCATCTTTACAAAAATTCTGTGGGACAGATTTTTTCATTGTTTTGCAAAACAGAAAAACTATAGAGCAATAAGGAAATTATCTACTATAAGCTGTAGCATTAGGTATTTGATGTGTTTTATAAAAGGCTTCCTTAGATAAGTGTTAATTAGAAATATTATTTCCCCCATACAACCTAGAATATGATAGTCCCAATTCTCCTTTTTGCTTTAAAAAATAATAAATTTTAAAAATATTGATTGTAATCTATAATCTTGTTGATCAGTAATGATTTTGATCACTTCCTCTAATGATGTTTTAACTTACAATTCTGGGAAAGAAAATACACTAGTAGCCATTACTTTATTCTTTTGTAAACAGTACGATGATGTATTTAACACTAAATTTATCAATAATTACATTAAATTTACAGACTACTCACAACAAAGTTTGTCATATTAGATTTAGAAAAAGTGTGCTGATTACAAGAAAATGAATGTAAAAGCAAAGGATGACAAAATAGTGATCATGCATAAAGTAAGTTGGTATAAGTATATTAACATGAGACAAAACAGATTTCAGGAAAAAAAAGTATTCCACCAGGTATATAAAACAATGCTAAGTTTGTATGCACCTAATATAGCAGTTTCAGAATATATGAAGCAAAATTTGAGAGAAGTAAGAGACAAACCCACAACAGTGGAGGATTTTTAACATACCTCCCTCAGTAACTGATAGAATAAACAAACAAACAAAAAAATTAAGAAATCCATGATTGGAATAAAAATGATTAACAGAGTTGATCAAGTTGATATATATTGTACACTGTACCCAATATCTGAAAAATATAAATTCAAGTACAGTTGGAATATTTGCAAACAATGAATTTATGCTGGGTCATAAAACAAGTGTCAAAAGTTGTAAAGTTTTGAAATCTTCCAGACCCATGGAAGAATTAAGCTAGACAAAAAACCAAAAGATAAGTAAAAAATTCTCGTGTATTTGATTATTAAGAAAAACACTTTAAAATAATCCGTGGACCAAAGAAGAAGTCATAATAGAAATTAACTGTTTAACTGAATAATAAAAATATGTCATATCAAAATATGTGCCATACAGCTAGGCAAGGACCTAGAAGGAAAATTATAGCTTTGAATGTGTATATCAGAGGAAATGAAAGGCTGAATATCAGAGGAAATGAAAGGCTGAATATCAGTGATCTGAGCATTCATTGCAAGAAATTAGAAGAATGACATTAAATCCAATGACCAGAGAACAAAAATAATAAAGACAGAAGTAGAAATAATGAAATAGAAATAATGAAATAGAAAATAAAGCAAAGCAAAGGATGACTCTTTGAAAATACTAATAAAATTGATAAATCCCTGGTAAGACCAATCAAGAAAAATGAGAGGAGACGTAAATAATCAATATCATATACTAGAGATATTAAAATTGTAATAGGATAATATGAACAACTTTATACCAATAAATTTGCAATTTTAGATAAAATGGAAAAATTTGTTGTAAAGTACAACTTACCAAAATAGCACAAGAAGAAAAAAAAAAATCAGAATAGTGCCATATCTATTAAAGAAACCAAATCAATAACTGAAAACATTTCCACAATGAAAACTATATGTACAGATGAGTTTGCCATTGAATTCTACTAAACATTTAAGGAAGACACTACACAAATCTTATTCAAATTCTTCTAGAGAATAGAAGGAAAGGGAATAACTCCAACTCATTTTATGAAGCCAGCATAATTTTGATAGCAAAATCTTACAAGGACACTATGAGAAAGTAAAATTATAAGCCAAGATCTATGAGGGTAATGGTTGCAACAAGTCATAAACAAAATATTAACAGACCAAATCCAGCAATATATAAAAATGATAAAGCATCATAACTGAGGTTTATTCCAGGAATATAAAGTTGGTTTACCATTCAAAATTTAATCACTAATCTACCACAATCAGAATGAAAGAGAAAAAAGTATATGGATATCTGAATACATGCAGAAAAAACATTTGATAAAAACATCCTTTATGAAGAAAAATCTCTGTTATATTAGGAATAGAAGGGAATTGCCTTAATTTGAAAGACTGTAGCTAAAAAAAACTGTAGAAATTATCATGGATAATGGTGAAATGTTAAAAGCTTTCCTTCTGAAGTCAGAAGTGAGTCAAGGATACTTGCAATAACCAATTGAAGTTTGTAGGAATGCTAGATTTTAATAGTTAATGTTAAAGATCAATATTAAAATACTATAATTAATACTAAATGTATTTTTATAAACATAAAAATTTGTTCAAATTATATGTAATATTAAGCTTTATTAAAATATTTGAAGTCAGTATTAAAGATGTATTACTACATCTCTATGACAAACAAAATGAAATTTTAAAAAAATGCATTTTACAATAGCATTTAAAAAAAGAATCAAATGCCTAGTAATAAGTCTAACTAGATATATAAGCCTTCTCCAGAAACTTATAAAACATTGAGAGAACTCTAAATGGCTTAAATAACTGGAGAGATATAGCATGTACATAGATTAGAAAATTCAATATTGTAAAGATGTCAGTTCTCTGCAAATTGTTCCATAGAATTACTGCAATTCTAAACAAAATTCCTAGCTGATTCTTTTTCTCGTGGAAACTGAACTGCTGTTTCAAATATTTATGTGGAAAAGCCAATGGCCAGTTTTCAGGAAGACTAAGGAGATAAGATTTACTCTTTTGGTTATCAAAGTGTATTATAAAACTAGCAAATACTGAGTGTGCTATTGGTACAGGTATGGACAAATAAAACATTGCAACAGAATAGAAATCCCAGAATATATTTTTATATGGACACTTGATGTAGAATAAAGGTGGCATTTGAAAGCAATGGTGAAATAATGATCTTTTCAATAAATGGTTCTGGGAAATTGGTTATCTATATGGGAAGAAAATGAAACTTAACCACTACCTCACATCCTACACAGATGTCAAATCCAGGTGGAGTGTAAATCTAATTTTGAAAGGTAAAACAAAGCTTATATCTAGAAGATAATGTAATAGAATGTCTTCATGACCTTGGGATAAATAAAACATATTTTCTTAAATACAAAAAGCACTAATTGTGAAGGAAAATTTTGACAGATTTGGACTACATTAAAATTAAGAACTTCTGCCCACCAAAGGTATGTATAGCATCCAATAGTGAAAAAAACAAACCAAAGAATGGAAGAAGCTATTTGCAGTATGTATGAGCAGCAGCAGCAGAGGAAAATGGCTGGTATCCAGAATATACAAAATTTTTAGATATCAAAAAGGAAAAATACAATTGAATAGAAAAATCGCAAGAGGTTTGATCAAGTACTTTATCAAAGAGGATTTCCTGGTGGCCAATAAAAAAATGAAAAGATGCTCTGTTTTTCTTTCTTGGAATACCACTGAGCTTACAGTTTGAGTAATTACTTTCCTATAATCCATACTGTCTGAATCTATATTCAGTCATTAATCATCAGGGAAATCTAAATAGAACCACAGCGGAAGACCATTACAAACCAGAATGCCTAAAATGAAAAAGACTGACAGTACCAAGTAATGGCAAAGATGTGGAATGACAGAAATTCTCATACACTCTTGGTGGTAGTCCAAATTGGTACAAACTCTGGAGAGTCATTTGACATTATTTACTATATATGTCCCAGCAGTTGCACTCTTTGATGTATACCCACTTGAAATATGTGTACATCTGCATCAAAAGACATATACATACATAAATCTATTCGTTGTGGCATAACAGGCCCATGCTGAAAAGCTAAATTGCTGATAAAATCAGAATAAATAATTTGTGGCAAATTTATGTAATAGAATATGCTACAGGAATGAAAATGAAAACTACAGCTACAAGCAACGATATGAATGAATCTCAAATATACTGTCGACTGAAAGCAACTAGACACAACAGAATGCATGCTATGTGATTCTATTTAAGTAAAGTTCAAAGCAGACAAAATGAAACAGAAGTCATGATAATTGTCGCTTTTGGGAAGGAGGAAGGTGGAAATAACGTGAAGGGGATGCAACAGATTTCTGAGAAGTAGTTTGTGTTCTATTCCTGAACTGGATTTTGGTTACATATGCTCACTTCATGGTTGTAATGTATGCACTTTTCTCTGTGTGTCCTAATTTTAATAAAAGATTTTAAACAATAGTTTATTACAGAGATGATTATGAGTTTCCTTTAGACATCACACATTCTTAGCTTTAGGATACTGAATGGTCTATTTTTTCAATCTAGTGTTGATAAATGTATGTGTTTGATAATAAATTATATAATATTTTCTACCTACATCATGATGTGTCAATGCCTATTTTAAAATTTTTATTGGAACATTCTACTGGTTCAAGTTTTCTTTCTAGTGATAACACTGGACTTAATCTTTCCTTGGCAATTTGGTTCTATGCTTTTGAGTAATTACTTTCCTAAAATCCATACTATCCTAATCTATATTAAATTAATATATTGTCATTGGAGGACTTACATTGATAAAAGAACAATGATTGTGAAGATTTTGGGATGTAGTTAGAGATTATGTAAGTAGAATATTAACTGAGCCATAATGTTAAAAGAATTGCGGATTCAGTATTACAACAATTGCTATATAAAGGCCTGAGAGTTTTTAGAAGTTGAAGGAAAATAAGCAAATCATGAAATTTCACAGCTGAAATATCTATATAGTATTTTATCAGGAAGTGGCTAGAGCTATTCAAATACCTTTTTAAAAAAATAACCTTTTTCCCCGTATTACAAGGTTAAAAAAAAAACTATTGAAAATAAAACCACAATCCATCTACTGCTATTATATTTTGATGTACATTCTGCCAATCTCTTCCTATGCCTTCTTTACAATCTTTTTTGTAACTTTCCTTTGAAAAATATATTCTAAATATCTGGATATCGTTTTTGCTGCAACTTTCCATATGTACATCATATAAATCAAATAATTTTCTTTAAAAGGGCTTCTAATGAAATGCCAACAATTACCAACTTATGCCACAGTTTACACCTCAAAAGCAACTTTAAAAAAAATGTCTATTTTCAGTTATACCCATGGTTACCTTAGCTCTTAATTTTTAATAACAGTTTTATACCTCTTTTGGAAATAAATGAACACCCAAATGATAACAAACAGAGGCTATTTTTTCAGAACTTGCAAGGGAGTCAGCCACTATTGCTTGAGTTCAGCAGAGATTCAAACGCAGGCAGAAGGATGGAAAAGCTTTATAGTGGAAAAAACACTTTAGGTATGCCCTGATTGGAGGCTGTTGTCATGGGGAAGCTGGAGGTGAACTAACTAGAAGTGGGGCATCTTAAATGATTGGTTATGGGAGCATATTGGGTTTTCTCCCATTGGTCCTAAGTTGGAAGCTGGGGCAAAAATTAGGGAAGCTGTCAGTTATTGATCAAGTCCTGACTATTTCGGGCTGATTGTTACAGAGATTGTGGTTTGACTTCCTGGGATGGTTGCTATAATCAGTTGAGCTTCCTGGACTGATTATTTCAGGTAGCAGGCCAGATTTCCTTGGTCATTGTCCATTTGTATATTCAGTCCCCCACACTGTTTCTTGATTTATAAGTTTAAGACATTGTCTATTGATTCCTTGCTATGCAAAATGAAGTAACTAGTGTCCATCTCTTTTTACTTCCAAATTTGGTTACAGCCCCACTTTTATATTCACATCTTTATTTCTGGAACCATATGTAATTTATTTTTACTTTATTTCTATACATGTATATATACATTGTTCCTTGCAAAGCCAAGTCTGCTAAGATAACTTTTTAAACTTATAAATCCAATGCTATGAATTCTCTGTGACGCAATAAAAATATTTCTAGTGTCAAGGGCAAATAGCTTACCTTCTCATGTATAATCATAATTACTCAAAATCAGGCTAAATTTTTGTTTAGTTCACATTTGGAAAGTAGCTAATGTTTTTCCTGTGGTTTTGCCTTTCTTTCTTTCCTTCCTTCTTTCTTTCTTCTGAATGAAGAAACTTATTCCTTCTTCATTGAATTATAAAATCATTCAGCTTTTCCCTGATTTCTATTGATTGAATGGAATACATTTTAGCTTCTTTTAAAAATTCTTCTCAGAACCCTATATTTAATTTGGGTCATTTGCCTTCTCAACTTTTGCACAGTTACATGCAGGAATTATGTTTGTTAATTGTATCCCTGGGAGACTTACATGGAAAAATGCTTGAAAGCAGAGATCTTTTCTGTCTTCTTCATGACTGTATGCTTTATACGTGTAAGACACATAGTCAGTTGTCTCAGTTTGCTGGAGCTACTATTGACATACCAAACAATGAGAATTTATTGGCTCATGGATTCAAGGCTAATAAGAAGTCAAAAATCAAGATATCAGCAAGGCTTGCCTTCTCCCTGAAGACTGAAGACTGTAGTATTCTGGTGCTTGCTGCTGGCAATCCTTGAGGTTCCTTGGCTTGTATTTCTGACTCCTGTCACAGGACAATGCCCTCTCCTGGTTTCTGCTGGCATCCTGTTTCTTCCTGTATATCCTTCTTTCTTATTTCTCTTTATAAGGCCTCTAGTAATCCAAATTAAGACCCACCCTCATTCAGTTGACAACACCTTCACTGAAAAGCATTTTCAAGACGTCCTATTTACAATAGATGTTCACCCTGTAGGAGGGCAGATTAAGAGTAAGAATGTGTGTGTGTTGTGGACCATAATTCAACTTATCACGTAAGTCATCAGTATTTGTTGTATAACATAGTAAATGACTTACCCTAGGTAGCTGATGAAATTGCCTTTGCTGTGTATGTCCTTCTGTTTCCCCCACGGGCTTCTTCATCAAAGGGAGGCTCTTTGTTCGTTTTATTTATCTTAAGGTGAGTAGCCTGGAAGCTTGTACTTTCTTTATGACCAAGAAAGACAAAGAGCCATTGTTTTCACAAATGGTTTGTTCAGTTTCGTTGCAACTTCTTTAGAGAGGGTACTCTCCTTTTTTGGCCTGGAAGCAAACTGAACTGGAGGTCTTTCTACATGATGAAATAGGGTAGCAGGGAGAGGAAGATAACTGGCACATTAATTACATAAAAGACTTTCAAAAACCTCATATTCATCCTTCTTCTTTCTTTTTGGGTCTACAGAATTAAGAACCCAAACCCAGAGCCTCACTATGACCTTACTGGGAAGATTGGCTTCCATTTCCAGTGTGGACTCTTCTTCCTGTGTATTCTGTACTGATGCTTCCTAGGCTCCATTTCATTTTTCAACAAGTTCATACCCAATTTCTCTCAGAAAATTTGTTGAAATACCTTGTCCACTGATGACTCCCTAACCCTTTCCTTTTCTCTATGTGTATATTTTCTTTTTAAAATTTTTACTGTAATTTTAATGCAAGGAAAAGAAACAAATAGGCCTGTAATCTTGGCAATTTGCCTTTTTACTTAAATATAGTGAACATTTTCCCATGTCATTATATGTCAACACTATTTAAGCATAACCATGATTTTAGTTTTGAGGTTGAAATTATATGTACTCCTCAATTATGTATTTAGATAGTTCTAATGAAATTCAACATGAAGTTCACAATATTTTTCCAATATTGGAGTCTCTAGATGATGATTTTTATATTCCATTAAGTGCTTGGTTTAAAGTCTTTGGGATTGTTTCTTTCCAGGGAAAGAAACTCAACTGATTTCTATTCTTAGCCTGCCAGGTGTACTTTGCAAATTTAGATGTGACATGTTGAAGAAGTATGCACTAATTTGGTATTATGCAATTTAAAACTACTTCCATTTTCACATTCTCATTTTAAAACTCTTTAGTGACAGATTCCTTTTCTTAATATTTGTATAGTGTTCCTTGAAACAATAATTATGTATTTGCTCATTAGAACCCAGAGTAAGAAAGTCATCACTATTTTTCAGGATTATGACATTTCTAAAATGAGGAAAATAAATGACAATGCATAAATCATTTTGAGTGACAAGTTAAAGTTTTATAATTGGATTAACTTGAGGTTTTTTTTGTATATCTTGTGATTTAACAGAAATTATCAACTTAAATGAAGGCTGTTTATTCACTATATTAGTAGAACAAAATTTTACCTTTAAGCAAATCAACCATACGACTTCCATGGCAATATAGCTTACATAAAGGTCAATTGAGAATGAGTATGTTTTGGGAGAAATAACTAAGTGGTTTGAAATGAGTACTCTTTGCTCAATCTAATGATACAGTTTGTCTCCATTTATAACACTACTGCATTTGATAGATTGTCTGAAGAAATATTTTTATTATTTGCTAAATGTAATTTTAATTATTCTTGTTGCACCTGTTGGTATATACCTACAAGTCTCAATATACTGAATGGGGTATTGGCAGTCATCCAATATAAACCTAACACAAGTAGATTGATTACTAAGGTTTGGAGTTGGCATTTATACAATATATCAAATTTCTAAAAATTTATAAACTTTTCCCTTAAAAAGTTTAAAGAAGCAGAATTTAGTTGCTGCAAAAGATACCAGCCTTTAAATATGCTGATAAGCTGTTTCTTTCTGTTCTACTTTGGTTTCTGATTTTAGATGAAATCCAAGTTATCGTCATTATTTAAAAAAAAAAAAAAACCTTTATTAGGTATCTTGGTGCGATGGTAGAAGCTACCAATAGAGTCTGCATAAACTAGTGCCTGAATGCCAGAGATAAATTACAGTTTTGCACAGATAATATGCTCTTAATAAATTTCTGTTGAATCATTAAGTATAATTTAAGGTTGATACATAGGTAAAAAAAATAGTTAATTAGGTAAATAAATGAAAAGTGAATGTTAAATTTACATCATAGAGAAGATTAAGGATAAATGAATTTTAAAGATTAGAAAACTAATGTGTTAAGTTGAGCTTTTGAGAAAAATAATGAAGGAAAGATAATATAATTAAAATGTACTCATTCAGCATTGGTTTCCACTTATTATAATTTGTTATCTTACTACAAATATAACTCCTTTAAAGGCAGTTTAGGAAAGGAAGAATCAAACATTTGTTACATGTTTTCAGCGTGCTAGATGCTGAATGGGTTCTTTTCGTATGCTGTTTCATTTCATCCTTAAAACCATCCTAAATATTATTATAGATTATTAAATGATGTTAAGATTGTTTAACTGAATTGCCTTAATTTTAAACTCTCAAAGGAAATTGAGTAAGAATTTAAAACCAGATCCAGGGATGATATTCAACTGATATACACAATTATGTTGGTTGTTAAATATTTAGAATATCAATTCTGCCTAGGCCAACCAAACTCTAAAATTAGTTTGTTTTCTTATTATTTCATGCCTTATAAATATTCATTTATTTCTTCTCTTTGTCGAGTACTCTTTTTAGTGCTTGGGATCCAGGGGTTAGCAATGTGAACCTTGCCCTAGTAGGGAACTTCATTAAATAATCCTAATACAATGTTGTAAGTACTACATGAGGGAGTACAGACTGTTCAGGGGCACATAGTTGAGGCACTGCTTGCTGTGTATCATCTCTCAGATTGGTTTAGATATCACCTCCCCCAAGACACCTAATGTGTTTACATAGCATTCTGTATTTGCCCCAGAATAGTATTTATAGTGTAGTGTAAGTGCTCATTTGTTTATCTATGTCCCCTTCAAGATTAATAAATTCCTTGAGGAGAGGATTCTTTTCTTTGCATTAGAGTTATGCCTGGCTCATCACAAATTCTCAATAAATATTTCTTGAACAAAGAAAATAGTATCAAGGTCTGAGTGCAGCAAATAAGTGAAAGTACAGTTTGAGATAAGCATTTAGGTATTTGGATGAGAAGTGATGGAGATTACCGTATAAAATAGGAGGAAAAGTTATCTTTTGAGAATGAGGTAGATGGTCTGAGAGTAATAAAGGTTTAGAATAATCACTGTGGTGAAGCAAGAGGAAAGAGACAAAGAACATATCGGAAGGATAGCCTCCAAGAGAAGCTAAGGGCTCATTTTAGGTTGGAAACCATGAATTTGTAGTGATGCTGTTCCGGTTTGCTAGAGCTGCCGTTATGCAAAGTACCAGAAATGGATTGGCTTTTATAAAGGGGATTTATTTGGTTACAAGTTTAGACTTCTAAGCCCATAAAAATGTCCAAACTAAGGCATCAACAAGAGGATACCTTCACTGAAGAAAGGCCAGTGGTATCCAATACACCTCTGTCAGCTGGGAAGGCACGTGTTTGACATCTGCTGGTCCTTTGCTCCTGGGTTCTGGTTTCAAAATGGCTTTCTCCAGAATGTCTCTGGGCTTCTGTCTCTCTTAGCTTCTCTCAGCCTCTGTGTATGCTTGTTCTCCCAGGGCATTTCTCTCTAAGAGTCTGGAGGTCCTCTCTTAGCTTCTCTGGGGCAAACTCTGGGCTTCATCTCTTAACTTAGCATCTCCAAATGTCTTTCTGTCTGCATCTCCAAGCATCCGTGTCTATGTTGGCTCTTAGCCTCTCCTGGGGGCAAACTCTGGATTACATACCTTGGCTTCTCTCTGAAATGTCTTTCTCAGCTTGTCTGAGCTCCTTCTTTCCATGAGCTCTCTTAAAGGACTCCAGTAAACTAATCACTGGATGGGTGGGGTCACACCTCCATGGAAATGATCTAATCAAAAGGTCTCACCTATAGTTGGGTAAGTCACATCTACATGGAAGAAACTTAATCAAATGTCTCACCCTAATCAAAAGACTACACCCACAAGATTGAATTAAAGAACATGGCTTTTGTGGGGGACATAACAGATTCAAACAAGCACAGATACCAACAGGAATGACTATAATTTCTTGCCAGAATTAGCAGCTCAGATGTAAAAGAAGTCAGAGACCAGACATATATTAGTTAGGAAAGCTTTTGGTCTCAAGTGTTCTAAGTTCTTTGCAAAGACAACAAATGATGGTTTTTTTTTTAATGCAATTTTATTGAGATATATACACATACCAGATACTCATCCAAAGTGTACAATCAATGGTTCAGAGTATCACCATGTAGTTCAATCAATTTTTGAACATTTTCATTACTCCAAAAATAATAAAAATAAGAATAAAAATAAGAATACAAATAAAAAAAGAATACCCAAAACATCCAATACCCCTCATCCCCCCTATTATTTATTTACTTATTATGGACATTTATAAATGTCCATACACTGGATAAAGGGAGTGTCAGTCACAAGGTTTTAGCAATTACACAGTTTACACCTTAAGAGCTTTATAGTTATCCTGTCATCTTCAGGATAGCTCAGCAGTTTCAGGTATTTCGTTCTTGCTATTCCAGTACAGTAAAAACTATAAGGGGATATCTACATAATGCATAAGAATAACCTTCAAAATGACCTCTCAACACTATTTGAAATCTCTCAGCCACTGAAACTTTATTTTGTTTCATTTCTCTTCCTCCTTTTGGTTCAAGAAGACTTTCTCAATCACACAATGCCAGGGCCAGGCTCATCCCTGCAAGCCACGTCCCATATTGACAGGTAGACTTACACTCATGGGAGTCACATCCCACATAGGGGGGAGTGCAATGAGTTTTTAGAGCAGTCACATCTGTTCATGAGTTGTTACAGTTATTTCTAAATTCTGAGATGCTGGGCTCTTTGTGTACAACCTGGTCATTCTTTGGAACTTTGGGTATCTATATGACACCTGATACTCAAAACTAGAGTTCTTTAGCTATGAAAGTCTCTATTACCCCATACAGCAACTGTTAAAGAAACTGAAGAAGAGTTCAGACTTCAATTAGAGATGTGAATGAAGCTGATCTGGTTAGGACTAAGGCATACTGCCTGTGTTTTAAAACTTCAACTTCTAAGTGAGACCAAAGGAAGAGATGTTTATCTGGTGTAAAATTTATATCTTCTATAACACTATCTAATTTAACTTGTATGGTCAGTTTATTCAAACATCATAACTACATGGAACCTTGAATAGGGAGTGAGATCTTGTTGGTTTGTACAGGTTAGTGTGATGACTCTATTCATCCCAGAGTATTTTGGGCAGAGAATAAAAAAGTATTTGTAAAGCCTTCTTGAGGGACTGGTGGGAAATGTGGAAATATTAAACGTCTCCACCTGGGGAATTCCTAATATTCTTGCAAGCATTGGAGACTACCAATTTAATAGACCAAGCCCTTGACCTTGGAGCTTGCTCTTATGAAACATATTCCTGTAAAGGAGAAGCTAAGCCTGCTTATAATTTTGCCTAAGAGTTACCTCCAGAGAACCTCTTCTGTTGCTCAAATGTGGCCTTTCTCTGTTAGCTAGCTCTGCAGGTAAACTCAAATGGTGGTTTAAACAATTAGGGACTAACTTTCTCATATAACAGGAAGAGCAGATATAGGTAGCTATAATCTGTAATGAGGACAAATTTCCTAAAATAAATAAAAACGTGGTCCTCAGAATGTTGCTCTGAGTTCTTTCCTGAAGATTAGCAATTTGAAATGGTTGATATGTATGTTTTTTCCAAAATCTTATTTTCTGCAATGCATACATTTTACATTAAAATGGGTCATATTTCTCTGTTCTGTACCAAAAACATTTGTTTTTTATGCTGGGTATTATTAGCACTATATAACACTTGAACATCCTTAAGGAAATCAGGATTTAAAAAGAAATGTTTGTACACTTTAAATGGTTGAATTTTATGGTATGTGAATTATATATAATAAAACTGTTAAACCAAAAAAACAAAAAGCAACAATAACAAAAACAAACAAACAAACAAACAAAAAAAAAACATGAAAGAGAATAATGGGAACTTTCTCCTTAAACACGGCAAAATTTAAAGAATGGGGAAAAATGGACCATTTGTAGCCTAAGTAATATCACAAGAAATTTCTTAGAAAGTGACTTTCTGTTTTTGTGGGAAAATGAATTGAAATGGACTAGGCCTAATCTTGGGCCAAAATTAAGTCAATTTTTTTTAATATATTGGGTTCCCTCTCCTCCACCATCCATGGAATGTATATATCACAGCTTTCTCTGACCCATTATTCTTTCGAGCTTGCTCTTTTATTTCAATTTCTCTGCCCTCCATTCACAGGGAAGAAAAAAAAAAAAAAAAAAAAACCTACCCAAAGCATTATCTATAGTTGTTTTCTCTAGTTCCTTACTTCATCCAGTCTGGCAATCTCTGCCTTTGATTGGATTGTTTAACCTATTTACATTTACTGTTATTATTGATATAGCTAGATTTATATCTGCCATATTACTTTTTGTTTTCTGTGTATCTCATATAATTTTTTTCCTCTATGCTTTGTTTTGTAGGAAGCGAATATTTTCTAATGTGACATTTTAATTCCATTAATTATTTCTTCACTGTATTTTTTTAGATTTTTATTTTGTGGTTGCTCCCAGGTTTACCATATATATATATCTCAGAATTAGCTTCAGATTTATACTAGCTTAATTCCAGTGATATATATAAATGCTACTCCTATATAGCCCTATTCTCTTTTTCCCTTTTTATTGGTATCATTGTTATGCATGTTATATCTATTGAATTAACAAATCCAACAATATTATTACAATTATTACTTTACCATCTGTAGTCATTTTCTTAGCCCGTTACAGCTTTGTTTCCACCTATGATCTTTGTGCTATTATTGGCAAATATATTATACACATATTGCATTTCTGTTTCTTATAGACACTAATACATTATATACATATTATTTTAAACAGTTGCTTTTTAAATCAATTCAGAGAAGAAAGGAGAAAATATGCATTTATACAGTCTTGTATATGTAATTACCTTTACTGGTGCTTTTT
The DNA here is from genome assembly GCF_015220235.1 of Choloepus didactylus. Lineage (NCBI taxonomy): Eukaryota > Metazoa > Chordata > Mammalia > Pilosa > Megalonychidae > Choloepus > Choloepus didactylus. The sequence continues at coordinate 180,452,522 of NC_051307.1, forward strand.
TTTTTTTTTTTTTTTAATGTGGATTTGAATTACCATCTGGGGTCACTTATTCCCAGCATGAAGAATTTATTTCCTTTAGTGTTTCTTGTAAGATGGGTTTGCTAGCACCAAATTCTCTCAGTCTTTGTTTTTCCAGAAAGTCTTTATTTCACCTTCATTTTTGAAATGAAGGTGAAAGGTAGCTTTGGTGGATATAGGATTCTTAGTTGACAGATTTTTTTTCTTTGAGCACTTTGAATATGTCATGCAACTACTTTCTGGCTTCCTGTGCTTTTGCTGTGAAGTCAGCTGTTAATCTTATGTTTCCAATTATTTGGTTCTTTCTAATAATTTCTGTCTCTTTATTGATACTCTCTATTTGATGTGACATTGTCACCAGACTTTACTCTTTTTAATCATGCTTTCCTTTAGTTCTATGAACTGGCTACTTATATATATAAATATATATATATATATATATATATATATATACACACACACACACACACACACTTTATAATGGGTACTTTGGAATCTTTTTCTGTTAAATTCAATATCTGGTTGCTCTCACACACGGTATGTTGCCTGTTTGGTTTTTTTTTTTTTTTCCTGGTGTATGGGTCATACTTTCCTGTTTCTTTGTGTGCCTCCTAATTTTTGTTTTTTAAAACTGGACATTTTAGATAATATATATTGCAGCAACTCTGGGTATTGTTGTTCCTCCCCCCGGGCTTGTTATTGTTATTTTCTTGTTTATCTGTTTAGTGACTGGCTGTATTATTTTAGTGTAATGTCTTCCCTTACACTTTCCATCCCCACGCCCATTATGTTAAGTTGATGTTGCTCCTTTGTAAGATATACTTTGGGACACCATGGTATATGGGATGTACCCACAGTCACCATGGGATGACAGTGGTATAGTAGGGCTCTCCTACCACTGACCACACCTAGCTGTTAAACTGCACTATTTGCTGTTTGATTGATCTATTGTTTTCAACAATACTCTGAAGCATAAAGTCCTCCATAATCAAATCCAGTTGAATTGTGGCTCCTTGGGAGTAATAGTTTCTGAAGTCAGTTTTAATATTTGTTCTGACCTCAAGCAGGCTTTGCCAGTTATTTATTCCCAAGTTTTCTCCTACAAACTAGCCAGCCTACAGTCTAGGCTACACCTTCATTTGATAACATGAATCTCATCCCAAATCCTTTCACCACAACATCTCTGACAGTGCCCTTAGGTTTAAACTTATCCACATTCTGTTGCAAATGAAGTCAGTTCCTTTGGGAAGAGATTAGGAGCTATGTGATTTGTGGTGTTTCTTCCCCCAGGCAAAATCTCTAAACCAGGGGTTGGAGACAATGGCAAGCTTCTCTCCCTGTGACTTGTCCACTGTAGGAGCTGAGTGCTTGGTGGAAAGGAGTGCAGCAGTTTGAGATGTTCTTGGCTTGCCTCTCCTGGCATAGAACCAACACCTCAGTATTTGGGCAAAAAGCTATCAGGGCTCCAGTATTCTCAACACACCATTCCCAAGGTAGAGCCTCTTTTCTACAAGAAGGGGCTGGGAAGAAGGGAGCCCCTATCTCTCAACTGCCCTTGCCCAGGAATTAGTTTCAGCAACAGACAACTGATGGCAGGGAGAGAAATGATGAAGTCCTACTTCTTCCAGAAAGAAAGCCCTCTGGAAACTAGAGGAAGAGGGGATCCTTTATGTTGGGCTGCAGCAGTCTATAGTGGAGCCTCTGTCCTACTGAGCTGAGAGTGGGAAGGGAACAGTCTTAGTTCAGATAGCACAGATTCTTCCCTTTCTTACCAAATAGCCATAGATGTTCTTGAATAGATTTTTCTTCATTTTTTTGTTTGCCCTTAGGACATTTCCAGAGGCTTTGATTTTTTTTTTTTTTTAAATAATTTTCACCAATTTCATTGGGGAGCAGGTCAGCAGAACTCCTTAACACTCTGCCAGAAGTCAATCTCTCTCCATTTACATACTTCATAATCATTCTTTTTTTATATCATATTTTTTATTGTAGAATATAACATATATACATAGAAGTGATAACTTTCCAAGTGCAATTTAGTAAGTACTTAGAGAGCAAATTTCAAAGAATATTAAAAGTTACAGCTCCACAGTTTCAGCTATTTCCTTATGAAAATATAACATATATACAAAAAGGTAGTATCATTCAAAGTGTTATTTAACAAGTAGATAAACAGGAAATTTCCAAAGTTGTTATGAGTTATGGTACCATAGTTTCTGTTATTTCCTTATTGTGAAATATAACATATATACAAAAAGATGATAGCTTTCAAATTACAGCTTAACAAATAGCTATAGAACAAATTTCAAAGGATGCTATGTGTTAAGTTCCACCATTTTCAGTTCTTTCTTTCTAGCTATTCTAATACCCTAGAAACTAAGAAAAAGAAAATTATATAAAGAGTCAGTATTCATAATCCTTTGTTAAATTCCATCTTGTCTACCCCTTCCTCTAGTTTAATCACTTTCCCAATCTTCAGGGATGTCTAGGCAGTGACCAGTTTAACTTGTTCATGTTGAAAAGGGGCGTCAATTTTATGAGCAAAAGGGACACATCTAGTTCATGTTCTTGAAGAGGCTATTACCTCTGAGTTTTGGGACCTAGCTGGCATAGGAGTTCTCTGAAGGATTTAAGTTTCTGAAGAATAAACTTAGTGAGTGAAACTTTTATAGGCTCTCAGATAGGGATCTGGTTATTCTTTAAGGTTTTCAGGACTACTGTTAACTTGGGCTTATCGTACTGTGGTCTTTTGGCATATCTATATGAAGCTTGCGTAGAAGTAACCTCCAGGACAGCCTCTTGACTCTATTTGAATACTCTTAGCTCCTAAAATCTTATTTTGTTGCCTTTCTTTTCCCTGTTTTGGTAAAAAAGGCATTCTCTATCCCTTAATGCCAGGTTCAGGCTCATTCCCAGAATCTGTGTCCCATGTCACCAGGAAGGCTCATTCATGTGAGGGGTACTGTCCAATGTCGGGGGGAGGGTGATGAATTTATTTGCAGAGTTAGATTTAGAGAGAGAAAGTTCACATTTGAGCAACTAAAGAGGTTCTCTGGAGGTGACTCCTAGGCATAATTATAGATGGGCTTAGCCTCCCCTTTACAACCATAAGTTTCACCCAAGCAAGCCTCAAGATTGAGGGCTTGACTTATAAAGTAGGGAGTTCCTAAGTTCACATAGCATATGTTATATCCACTATAATCCATCCATATCCCACATTATCGTCACTTAGTTATACAATCCTCATCATTCTCCATTTAAAACATTCTCAGGACCCAAAACATCTCGTAGCTCTTCTCAGCTCTTAATTATTTATCCCTAGTATTTCTGTCATACTAGTATGGTATTCTTATTAATTATAGTCCCTAGTATGCAATATTTAGATTGTTCCCATATACCCTTCTGTTGTCAACTCTCCACGCTAGTGTCATACCTTAGAAGTTTATCATGCAAGCATCTATCTGTATTTGTGGTGCTGATCTGTGGGAAATATGCCTTTAAACAACCCCTTCCAATCCTTTTTGCCTTCAGTACAGCTCTGATACTTATAATCCCATTAACAAACAATCATCACCCCTATCCATTACCATATCTTTCAATTCAGCATCATTAATATATCTGAACATATTAGATTATCATTCCCCCTCACTAGCTACTGACTATCACTAGGTCCCCAATATTCTGTATTATGAGACATTGATTTTACATTGTTTGGAGAGTTCATAGAAGTGGTAACATACAATATATCTCCTTTTGTGTCTGACTTATTTCACTCAATTATATCTTCAAGGTTCATCTATGTTGTCATATGTTTCAGGTCCTTGTTCTTTCTTCTGCTGCATAGTATTGCATCAAATATATACCACATTTTGTTTACCCACTCATCTGTTGAAGGACACTTGGATTGTTTCCGTCTCTTGGCAGTTGTGAACAATGCTGCTATGAACATTGGTGTATGAATTTCTGTTCTTGTCACTGCTTTCAGATCTTCTGGGTATATAACGAGAAGTGAAATTGCCGAATCATAGGGTAATTCAATATATAGTTTTCTAAGAAACTGCCAAACTGTCTTCCGCAGTGGCTGTACCATTATATATTCCCACCAGCAATGAATAAGAGTTCCAGTTTCTCCACATCCTCTCCAGCATTTATTGTTTCCTGTTTGTTTAAGAGCAGCCACTCTTACTGGTATCAGATGGCATCTCTTTGTGGTTTTGGTTTGCATTTCCCTAATAGCTAGTGAAAATGAAAATTTTTTCATGTTTTTTAGTCATTTGTATTTCCTCTTACCTTTCCATATCTTTTGCCCACTTTATAATTGGGTTGTTTGTACTACTGTTGTTGAGTTGTAGGATTTCTTTATATGGAAGATATCAGTCTCTTATCAGATATATGATTTCCAAATATTTTCTCCCATTGTGTTGGCTGCCTATTCATCTTTCTGACAGTTTTTGAGGTGCAGCTTTTGATTTTGAGTTCTCATTTATCTGTTTTTTTTTCTTTTGTTGCTTGTGTTTTGGGTGTAAGGTCTAAGAAGCGACTTCCTAATACTGTCTTGAAGATGTTTCCCTACATTATCTTCTAGGATTTTTATGGTACTGTCTCATATTGAAGTCTTTGATACACTTTGAGTTAATTTTTGTATAAGGTCTGAAGTAGGGGTGCCCTTTCATTCTTTTAGATATGTATGTCCAGTTCTCCTAGCCCCATTTGTTGCAGAGACTGTTCCATCCCAGTTCAGTGGATTTGGCGTCCTTATCAAAAATCAGTCAGCCATAAATCGGGGTCTATTTCCAAACTCAGTTCCATGCCATTGATCCATATGTCTGTCTTTATGCCAATACCATGCTGTTTTGACCACTGTAGCTTTATAGTAGGCTTCAAAGTCTGGACATGTAAGTTCTCCCACTTTGTTCTTCTTTTTTTAGGATGTTTTTGGCAATTCAAGGCCCCTTTCCCTTCCAAATAAATTTGATAACTAGCTTTTCCAGGTTTGCAAAGTAGGTTGTTGGAATTTTGATTGGAATTGCATTGAATCTGTATATCAGTTTGGGTAATGCTGACATCTTAACAATGTTTAGTCTTCCTGTCCATGAGCACAGAATTTTTTTACCCCTATTTAGGTCCTTTTTAATTTCTTTTAGTAAAATTTTGTAATTTTCTGTGCAGAGGTCTTTTACAACCTTGGTGAAGTTTATTCCTTGGAGCTTGATTTTTTTTAGTTGCTATTGTGAATGGAATTTTTTTTTATTGCTTCTTCAGTTAGGTCATTACTAGCATAAAGGAACATTACTGACTATGTGCATTAATCTTATATCCCGCCACTCTGCTGAATTTGTTTATTACCTCAAGTAGTTTTGTCGTTGATGTCTCAGGATTTTCCAAATATAGGATCATGCATCTGCAAATAATGACAGTTTTACTTCTTCCTTTCCAACCTGGATGCTTTTAATTTCTTTTTCTTGCCTAATTTCTTTAGCTAGAATTTCTAGCACAGTGTTGAATAATAGTGGTGACAGGGTGCATCCTTGTCTCATTCCCAGTCATAGGGGGAAGGATTTCAGTCTCTCACCATTGAGTACTATGCTGGCTGTGGGTTTTTCATATCTCAATATGATAAAGTTTCCTTCAGTGCCTACCTTCTGAAGTGTTTTCATCAAAAAGGGATGTTGAATTTTGTCAAATGATTTTTCAGCATCTATCGAGATGATCATTTGATTTTTCCCTTTCAATTTGTTGGTATGTCCAATTACATTAATTGATTTTCTTATGTTGAACCACCCTTGCATGCCAGGAATGAACCCCACTTGGTCATGGTGTATAATTCTTTTAATCTGCCTTTGGATTCAATTTGCAAGTATTTTGTTGAGGATTTTTGCATCTATATTCATTAGGGAGATTGGCCTATAGCGTTCCTTTTTTGTAGTGTCTTTATCTGGTTTTGGATTCAGAGTGTGTGCCGGTTTATATATTTGTATCCCCCAGAAAAAGTCATATTCTTTAATACATTCTTGTGGGAGGCAGATGTATTAATATGGATTGGGTTGGAACCTAGTGGTTCAGTGTCCATGAAGATGTGACCCACCCAACTGTAGGTGATAACTCTGACTGGATAATTTCCGTGGAGGCGTGGCCCTGCCCATTCAACGTGGGCCTTGTTTAGTTTACTGGAGCACTGTATAAGCTCAGACAGAAGGAGTTCATAGCTAGGTAAAGCTGAGACAGACATTTGGAAGATGGCCATTGGAAGCTGATGCAGACATTTTGGAGAAAGCCATTTTGAACCGCCACCTGGGAGCAAGCAGATGCCAGCTTCATGCTTTCCCAGCTAACAGAGGTTTTCCGGATGCCAATGGCCTTTCTCCAGTAAAGATACCCTTTGTTGATGGACACTTTATGGCCTTAAGACTGTAACTGTGTAACCAAATAAACCCCCTTTTATAAAAGCCAATCCATTTCTGGTGTTTTGCATTCTGGCAGCATTAGCAAACTAGAACAAAGTGATACTAACTTCACAAAATGAATTAGTGTTCCTTTTTCTTCAATATTTTGAAAGAGTTTGTGCAGGAATGATGTCAATTCTTTTTGGAAAATTAGGTAAAATTCCCCTGTGAAGCCATCTGGCTCTGGGCTTTTATTTGTAGGTAGATTTTTGATGACTGATTGACTCTCTTTATTTGTGATTGGTTTGTTGAGGTCTTATGTTTCTTCTTGGGACAGTCTAGGTTGTTAATGTGTTTCTAGGAAATTATCCATTTCTTCTAAATTGTCTAGCTTGTTGGCATACAGTTGTTCATAGTAACCTCATATCATTTTTTTTTTAATTTCTTTGGGATCCATAGTAATTATCCCCTTCTCATTTCTGATTCTGTTTATTTGGGTCATCTCTCTTTTTGACTTTGTCAATCTTGTTGATCCTTTCAAAGAACCAACTTTTGGTTTTATTTATTCTCTCTTTTTTGTTGTGGTTGTTCTCTGGCTCATTTATTTCTGCTTTAATCTTTGTTATTTCTTTGCATCTACTTGCTTTAGGGTTAGTTTGCTGATCATTCTCTAGCCTCTTTGGTTGTTCAGTTTTAGGTCTTTGGTTTTAACTCTTTCTTGCTTTCAATATATGCATTTAGAGCTATAAATTTCCCTCTCACCCCTGCCTTTGCTGCATCCCACAGGTTTTGATATGTTGTGTTCTCATTTTCATTCATCTCTAGATAACTACCAATTTCTCTGGCAATTTCTTCTTTGACCCACTGGTTGTTTAGGAGTGTTTTGTTTAACCTCCATATGTTTGTGAAACATCTGGTTCTTCCATGGTTGTTTATTTCTAGCTGCATTCCACTGTGGTCAGCGAACGTACTTTGTATAATTTCAGTCTTCTTAAATTTATTAAGACTTGTTTTGTGCCCCAGCATATGATCTATCCTGGAGAATGTTCCAAGGGCACTAGAGAAGAATGTATATCCTGGTACTTTGGGATGTAATGATCTATATATGTTTGTTAAGTCTAATTCATTTATCATATTGTTTATGTTCTCAATTTCCTGATTGGTCCTCTGTCTGGTGTTCTATCTATAGAAGAGACTTGTGTATTGAAATCTCCCACTATTTGTAAACGTGTCTATTGCTCCCTTCAGTTTAGCCAATGTTTGTCTCCTGTATTTTGGAGCTCCTTGATTGGGTGCATAAACATTTATGATTGTTATTTCTTCTTGGTGAATTGTCCTTTTTATTAATATATAGTGTCCTTCTTTGTCACTTATGACATCTTTGCATTCAAAGTATATTTTGTCTGATATTAGTACAGCTATTCTAGCTTTCTTTTGATTGTAGTTTGTATAGAATGTTTTTTTCCTCCCTTTCACTTTCAGTTTCTTTGTGTTGCAGGGTCTAAGGTAAATAGCATATTGATGGGTCATACTTTTTTAATCCATTGTACCACTCTGTATCTTTTAATTGGAGAGTTAAATCCATTCACATTCAAAGTTATTACTGTGAAGGGAGTTCTTGAACCAGCCATCTTATCCTTTGGTTTTTAGTTGTTAGATCTATTTTTTTTTTCCTTCTCTCTCTCTATTTCCTTTAAGTATCCTTATTAATAGTCTTCAGTTCTGTGCTCTTCTCCAGACCTCTCTCTCCTTTCTTTTTTTTCTCAGCTGGTAGAGCTCCCTTTACTATTTCTGGCAGGGCAGGTCTCTTGTTAACAAATTCTCTCAGCATTTGTTTGTCTGTGAAAATTTTAAACTCTCCTTCAATTTTGAAGCAAAGCTTTCCTGGATAAAGAATTCTTGGCTCAATTTTTCTCTCTCAGAATCTTATATATGTCATACCACTGCCTTTTCATCTCCATGGTGCCTGCTGAGTAGTCAGTACTTAATCTTATGTTGTTTCCCTTGTATGTTGTGAATCACTTCTCTCTTGCTGCTTTCAGAAGTTTCTCCTTCTCCTAATCAGTATATTTCTCGGAATAGGTTTATTTAGATTTATTCTATTTGGAGTTTGTTGGGCATCTTTGATTTGCATATTTATGTCATTTAGAAGGTTGGGTCGTTTTCCTCAACTCTGTCTTGAAACACTCTTCCTAGATCTTTACCCTTCTCTTCTCCTTCTGGGATGCCAGTGATTCTTATATTTGTTCACTTCATGTTGTCCATCATTTATCTGAGATCCATTTCAAATTTTTTTATTTTTTTCCCCATTTATTCTTTTGTGTGCTTGTATTCAATTACTCTGGCCTAAGGTTGACTTATCTTTTCTTCTGTCTCTTCAAATCTGCTATAGTGTGTCTCTAGTAGATTTTTAATTTGATCCACAGTGTCTTTTATTTCCATAAGTTCTCCTATTTTTAAAATTTATTCTTTCAAATTTTTCTTTATGCTCTTGTAGAGTCCTCCTGATTTCCTTTATGTCTTTAGCCACCTCGTTAAAGTTGTTTTGGAGATTTGTTTGTACTTCTTTAATTAATTGCTCCAGATTTTGTGTCTCTTCTGGCTTTTTAATTTGTTTGGCTTGTCCATATCTTCTAGATCCTTCAAGTGCTTTGTAATTTTCCGTTGGCTTCAGGGCATTTGATTGTCTTGATAGGGTTGTTGTGGGTCAAGCAGAATTATTTGAGCATTTATATGTAATTTGGTAAAGCTGTAGCTTGCTGGAGTGCAGTTTCCCAATTCTGCCATCAGGTGGCACTGTGGAGATACAGCTTGCTCTAGTGTCCTTTCCCTAACCTACCAGCAGGTGGCACTCTCAAGTAGGTCTTCCCCGAACTTCTCTATAGTAGTGGAGTCCAAACTGGGTCGGGAACCAATCAGTGCACTGGATCCCCATGTGTACTGGGGACTGCCTGTCCCAGAGCTGTGACATGGGCCCTGAGCTGGTAAGCAGGGAGTTCACTCAAGGGCACCCTGTAGATGGAACGCAGGCCCTGCCTGCCTGCCTCCTGTGTGCTGTGCACCTGCGAATCTCTGGTGTGTGGGAGGGGCTCCAGAGCATCATAAGGAGCCTCTCCCTCCCCCCACTTCTTGCCGTTGCATTCCTGGACTTCCATGAGGGGAGAGCAAACACTGTCAGATGGGTTCCCTCATGGACGCTCCCTGCTGTCTAGCTGTGGAGGATTACCACCCCCCCCCCCAGCCAACTGTCAAGGTAGGTGCCCGGCAGTGGAGAGCCACTGCTTACTCCCTTGCCTGGCTACGGTCTTGCTGCTGCCAGCCAGGAGGTGTTCCAACAGGAACACACTCACCTCATCCCTTGAACCCTGTATCTATTCCATTTTTGTTGGCATTCCCTCCACGTTCTCTGGGGACCCTCTATGGCTGGTCACTGTTACGGTGCCCACGAGTTAAAGTACGAGACAGCCAAACGGAATTTAAAGAGCCTTTTATTAGCCAGCTAGCAGGCGGCTGCTGTCTCTCACTCCGCGCAGGGAGTTCAGCAAGCAGCCCCCACCTGTGTGCGCTGGTGCCTTATATAGACAGAAACCGTATCCTAGAAATGCAAGCAAGCAAGCTATTCTAACAGAAGCAGAGTTGGCAGTTTAGCTCTTGATCACAAAAAACAATTACACAAAGAGTTTCACTTGGAACTGGAGCAGTTATTGATCATACAAAACAATTTCACAAAAACAATTTCACAAAGAGTTTCACTTGGGACTGGAGCAGCTATTGATTATTAAAGGGTTAAAAAAGTTTCACTTGGACCTGGAGCAGTTATTGTTAAAAGGGTTATGCTTGGCTGATGTGTGCAACCACAGCTTTGCCTCCTTTAAACGGTAAAGTTTTGATTTCTTTAACTGGTACAGGCCCAGTCTCACTCCCCCCTCCTCATGGCCTAATGCTGTTTACACAACACTGTTGCTTTGCAGATGTTTTGGGATTAAGGGAAAGGGACCTCACTTCAGTCACACCCCAAAACTGCAGTCCCTGGTGTCCTCCACCCCCATTCTAGTTGCTGTCACGAAGAAGCCTATTCCACCTCACCTACTCTGCCGTCTTCCCAGAAGTCTCCCATAATAATTCTTGAGCATACTGCGATCAGGTCCTCATCCCCACCACTATACTGACTATACTGACATTGCTCTTGTCAGGTCATCAATGACTTAAATGTAAGGTAGTGGTAACTTTTCTGTCCTCATACTAGAATATCCAAACAATCAATGTCTGTCTTTCATGAAATGAAAATGTCACCAACTTTTAGCAAGTTACTTAAAGTGAAAACAGTAGTCAATCTAGAGTTTCCCTTTCTCTCATCCTATACACACAGTATGTATGTGAGTTCTATCTATTATACCTCTAAAACATATACAGGATCTGTCTACTTCTCTTCAGAGCCCTATTCACTAAGCAAATCCATCATCTTTTCCCTAAAATCCTTTTATACACAATAATATATATTTTTAAATGTGTATTTTGTTTAACTATGTCATATATACAGAAAATTGTAAGAATTATAGATGCATGTATTGTTCATTAATTTTCACAAAGTACATTCACTTGGATCATCACCCTTACTCATTACCTGTCACAGTTGCCAGGACCCTAGAGAAACATTGCCAGCCCCACAGAAGTTACCTCATGGCTTCTCTCAAGCACTATTCTCTCTTGCCCCAAAACTAACTATTATCCTGACTTTTAACACCACAAATTCATTTCACCTATTTTATATTTTATATATATTGTATCATATGTATTATTTTATATCTGCCCTCTTTTACTCAACATTGTGTTTCTGAGAGTCATTCAGTGGTTGTTTTATAGCAGTAGTTTGTTCGTTTTTATTGTTATGCTGTATTCCACTATATGAATATACTGCATTTCATATTTTTCTGTCATACAGTTGAATAATTGGGTGGTTTGCAGTTTTTGACTATGAATGTTCTTGTGTACATCTATTGGGATAGATATATATAGATATTTATGTCAGTATATGCCTACCAGTGAGTATGTTCAAATTTAGTAAATAACGACAAGCACTTTTGGCAAATGGATATACCAATTGGTATCCCAACCAGCAGTGTATGAGAGTCCCAGTTTATTTACATTCTTGCCAACACTTGTCATTGTCAGACTTTTTAACATTGGGTTTGCTAGTGAGTGTATAGTGGCATCTTACTGTAGCTTTAATTTACACTTGCCTCACAACTGATAAGTTTGAAGACCTTTTCATATGTATTGGCCATTTGGATCACCTTTTTTTGTGAAGTATCTGTTCAAGTCTCTTGTCTATTTTTCTATTGGGTTCTTCAGTTTTTTTCTAATTGATAGTCATTCTGGATGGGAAGTCTTCCATTTGTTTATTAACTGTCACAGTGGCCTCATTTTTGTCTGGAGTAGACCAACATTTTCCCTTCTCAGTGGTCTTTGTGAGCTGTGTCCTCAATTTTCAAGTCTAAGCTCAAATATCACCTCCCCGTATAAATCTTTACTGATCATCTTCCTACAATCCCACACACACCTTTTCCATCTTATCATCTTATTTCCTTTTAACATTTATTAATATTTGGAATTATCTTGTATATTTACTTATACACTACCTTTCCTCTTACTAGAATGTTAATGCATGCTAGCTTGTGTCTGTTTTATTCAGTGCTGCTTCCCTAGCACCTAGAGCTTGTATGGCACACTGGTGGTAAACAGTAAATATGTTGAAAAAAGTAATGACTGAATGAACAAATGAATTAGGGAGCAAATTAATGCCTAATTTGAGATATTGCTCATATTTAAATATTTACAGAAGACCAGATATCTTTTGTTGTCCAAAGGAATATGTTTTTCAAGATTTGAGATTATTTTCTTGAACTAGGAGTGTTGCCTGATGCTTCTTACATGGATCATAATTATATTCCTGGGAATTAAGACTATTGAACCCACACTGATCTTTGTGTTCATGATAACTCTAAAGTTAGCCATTATTGATATATTGCCTGATGCAACTTTACGATTCTAAAGTTTATAAGTCCATAAAACTTTTTTGCAATTTAACTTTTATGACGGCACATTTATCAAAATCAATTTAATCAATTACTTTGGGTTCAAAAGAGGTTAACTTAAGGTTAGTTAAACAGAAACAATGCAAGTTGAAATTATTTTTATTATTGAAAGTTTTCAAAAAATTTGATGATTTATTTAGAAATTTGTTTTCATATTAAAGTCACTCTCTAGAATTTCAAGGAACCAATTTGTATTGAAACTCTGGTTTATAAGTTATAATTATGAACAATATGTATAGAGATACAATATTATAAATGATAAATAATTGTTACTTAAAAATTTCTAAGCTAGTCACCACTCTGTTTTATGTAGATCCTGTATCACATATGTTTTTTAAAAAATGTTTATGGGTAAATGTTATTTCAAGTGTAGATAAGGCTATGTTGATAAACTATCTTTGGGAAATAAATTTTATATAATTTTAATTTTGTCATTTTTACATTTATATTAGCCCTTTTAATTTATTTCATGTATTCATTTATAAAGCTCTTAACATTGAAAACACAATCTTTTAATATATTTATTAAACATATTTATACTTTTATAAAACAATATCATTTACTTATACAAATTTTGGAAAATAAATAAGAAAATATCTAATCTTACAAACATAGGATTTTTATTATTTTTTTAATAATTTTTATTATGGTAATGATATGCAATACAAAATTTCCCATTTTAACCACTTTCAAGTATATAATTCAATGGTGTTACTTACATTCACAATGTTGTTCCACCATGTGATGCTTAGGTTCATGTGTCAACTTGGCCATGTGATGGTGCCCAGGTGTCTGGTCAAGCATGCACTGGCCTTACCATTACTACAAGGACATTTGTGGCTGGTTAATGAACCCAGAAAGCTGGTTTCTTAAATCATCAGTCAATTGGCTGCAGCTGTGACTGATGACATCAATGAAAGGCGTGTCTTCCACAATGAGACAGTTGAGTCAGCTGGATTTAATCCAATTGGTTGAAGACTTTTAAGCAAGACAGATAGAGGACTTTCACTTCTTCTTCGGCTAGCCAGTGAAGCATTTCCTGAGGAGTTCATTGGAATTGCCAGTTTGCTGCTCGAGGAGTTCATCAAACACCTTCATTGGAGTTGCCAGTTTGCTGTCTGCCCTACAGAATTTGGACTTGTGCATCCCCACAGTTGCATGAGACACTTTTATAAAATCTTTTAACTTCTGTCTTTATGAATTTGCACATTCTGAGTATTTCTTTTTAAGTGAAATCATTCAATATTTGTCCTTTTCTATCTGGCTTATTTCACTCAGCATGATGTCTTCAATATTCATCCATGTTGTCACATGTATCAGAACTCATTCCTTTCTAGAGCTGAATAATATTCCATTGTGTATACTGCATTTGTTTTTCCATTCATCTGTTGATGGATATTTGGGTTGCTTCTACTGTTTGGCTATTATAAATAATGCTGTTATGAACATTTTGTATATAAATATCTGTCTGGGTTCCTGCTTTCAGTTCTTTTGGGTATATACCTAGAAATGGGATTATTCAGTCTTATGGTAATTCAATACTTAACTTTCTGAGGAACTGCCAAACTGTTTTCCACAGCGGCTATACTATTTTACATTCCCTCCAACAATGTACTTGAGTTCCTATTTCTCCACCTCCTTGCTATTTTCCATTTTTAAAATAATCATCCTATTGGGTGTGAAATGGTATCTCATTGTGGTTTTGGGTTGCATTTCCCTAATGGCTAATGATGTTGCACATCATTTCATGTGCTTATTGGCCATTTGTATATTTTCTTTGGAAAAATATGTATTCGAGTCCTTTGCCCACTTTTAAATTGAGAATTGGATTGTTTGTCTTTTTGTTGTTGCTTTGTGGTAGTTCTTTATATATTCTGGATATTAAACCCTTATCAGATATATAGTTTCCAAATATTTTCTTCCATTCTGTAAGTTGTCTTTTCACTTTCTTGATAATGTTCTTTGAGGTGCAAAAGTTTTAAGTTTTGATGGAGTCCAATTTATCTAATTTTTCTTTTGTTGCTCTCGCTTTTGGTGTAAAGTCTACGAAACCATTGCCTTATACAAAGTCCTGAAGATGCTCCCTATGTTTTCCTCTAGGTCTTTTATGGTTTGGGTTTCTATATTTAGGCTTTGATCCATTTTGAGTTAATTTTTGTATATATTGTGTGGTAGGGATCTACTTTCATTCTTTTGCATGTGGATAGCCCATTTTCCCAGTACCTTTGTTGAAGTGATTATTCCTTCCCCACTGGACACCCTTGTCAAAAATCAATTAGCCGTAGATGTGTGGGTCTATTTCTGAATTTTCAATTCAATTCCATTGGTCTGTATGTCTGTCCTGTGCCAGTACCAAACAGTTTTGATTACTGTAACTTTGTAGTAAGTTTTTAAATCAGGGAAAGTGAGTCTTCCACTTTGTTCTTCTTTTTCAAGAGGTTTTGGCTATTCAGGAACCCTTTTCCTTTCATTTAAATTTGATGATTGGCTTTTCCATTTCTGCAAAGAAGGCTGTTAGAATTTTGATCGGGATTGCATTGAATCTGTAAATGACTTTGGGTAGAATTGACATCTGTATTAGCATGCTACAGGTAAACAGAACTGACATATATATATATATATATATATATATATATATATATATATATATATATATGTAATGTGAGATTAATTATCAGAATTGGCTCACATTATCGTGGGGATAGGCAAGTCCAAATTCCATAGGACAGGCCACAAACTGGGAACTCTGATGAAGGTTTTTATGCTGGCAGTCTGAAGTAGAGATGGAAAGTCTTCCTTCTGACTGCTGAAATCATCACTTCTCCTTTTAAGGCCATTTGACTAGTTGGATGAGACTTCTTGCATTGTTGAAGGCAGTGTCCTTAGTTGACTGTAGATGTAATCAACCATAGATGCAACCATGATGAGACATAAATCCATGAAATAGCCTTGCAGAAACAATCAGGCCAGTGCTTTCTTGATCAAACAACTGAACATCTTAACCTAGTCAAGTTGACACATGAATTTAACCATCACAACATTCGCTGAGACCACATGCTCATGGGCCACAGAGTGATTGCAGACAAGGGGAAAGGGCAGGGACCTGGAACCTTCCCTCCTCTCCCCCAGTGTGCCACCTGTCCCAGTCGCCTTTCTGCTTCATGGAAACTATGGCGATTGCCATTTGTATTTTAAAAGGGGTTTTATATTAAAAACATTTGCTTGGTCTAAAAATAAAAAGCACTTCATCTAGGGAAAAAAAACTGTTGTTGTCTTCTAATCCATGAAATACAGACTGTCATTCCATTTATTTAGCTCTTAATTTCTTTCAGCAATCTTTTGTTCTTTTCCATGTACAAGTTCTTTACATTGCTAGTTAAATTTATTCCTAGATATTTGATTCTTTTAGTTGCTATTGTAAATGGATTTTTAAAAATTTACTCTTCAGATTGTTTATTGCTGGTGCATAGAAATGCACTGATTTTTATGTGTTTATCTTGTACCCTGGCACTTTGCTGAATTCATTTATTAGCTCTAATAGTTTTCTTGTAGAGTGTTAAAGATTTTTTATATTTAAGATTGTGTACTTAAGATAGCTTTACTTCTTCCTTTCTAATTTGGATGCCTTTTCTTTCTTTTTCTTGCCTAATTGTTCTGGCTAGACCTTCCACTGCAGTGTTGAATAGTAGTGGTGAAAGTGAGAATCCTTCTATTTTTCCTGAGATTAGCAGGAAACTTTTCAGTCTTTCACCATTGGGTGTTATGTTAGCTGTGGGTCATGTATTTCCTTTATCATATTAAGAAAGTTCCCTTTCATTTCTGGTTTCTGAATTTGTTATCATGAAAGGGTGCTTGATTTTGTCAAATGCTTTTTTTGCATCAATTGAGATGATCATAAGTGTTTTTTCATTTTATTAATATGGTATATTATATTAATTGATTTCCTTATGGATTTTAATTTTTCACATTTTCTTCCCATTTTTGTCCCTAGCATATATGTTATAAAATATTGCATGGAAATCTGCTTTTTTTGTATGCCATATCAATTTCCCTCTGGAAAAATCTCCACCCTCCCCCATGGATCTATTATGGATGTGACTGTTTCTGTCTTTTTTGTTCTAGGGATGGGTATGTGACCTATGCCTAAATTAGCAAGATATTCCCCAGCCACAATCACTGATACTGGTCCAGGCACATGCCTGCATAGCCGCTGTGTTGGTCCTGTGGAATTATTACTGGAGTCTTTTGGAAGAGACACTTGCTATTTCATACTGGACTTGAACTTGCTGCCACCATCTTTCACATGAATACTGAAATGAACCCAATGCAGAAGGCGGTAGAGCTGAGAGACTGAGATAAATCAAATCCTGATGAAATAATTTATTCCTGAATTTAGCTGTGCCTGAAGTCAGCCATACTATTCACTTAAAATACACAGACCAACCTTTTTTTTTCTTTTCCTTTTTATTTTTGTTTTTAAATCTTTTTTGGCTGAGGCCTGTTGGGGTGGATTACCTATCACTTGCAGCTAAATGAATCCTGCCTAATACAATGTAGTTGCAGTTATATGTCATATATACTTATAGTCTTACTTTTGTCCACGTAACATTTTATCTGAATATGTAAATATAATATTAAAAACATTAGATTTTAAATGTTTAAAACATTTGTTAATAATTTATATTTTAAAAGTGTAAGTATATCAACTTCAAGTACATTCTTATTATAAGCCTCCAGATCCTTTAGATTTTTAGAACAACATAAAATTTTCAACACTTTTCTCTTTCCTTTTTGGGAGTTCATTTGCCTATCAGAATGTTCACTCTTTGAAAATATAAGAAGGCTGCCACTTTCAAGTTTTTTTTCTTCCAGGATAAATCTGGTCAAACCACAAGAAAATGATTAAATTAAAATTATTTTGTGCTGCTTCTTTTCTCTGGAATTCAGCAACTTTTAGTTGTGACAAGGTAAAAGCTGAAAGCCTTTTTTTCTGTTTCACATTCCCTCTTCGTTCACCAGAAACAATTTATATTCAGAGAATTAGTTCTAAATTGTTACTGTAAATTAAACAATGGTAGGCTTTTGCATCTTGATACTTTGAAATATTAGCTATAAGTCTCATTCTACTTTTTAAATATATTAGAACACAGAGACCATTTAGTTCTTATAGAACAATCTTTAGAATAATTTTATATGTATTATAAACCTAATTATGGTTATTAGTAATTATAAGAATGATACCAGTTAAATCATATCTAAAATTGTACATCATAAGCTATTTGAAAAGCTGTGTATTTTTTGTCCTTATTTTATCTCTTAATTTTCATATTTCTTTTAATTTCTGTCATTTACTATATTTGATAAACATATTAACAGGCAAAATATTCTAAAAATACATAGACTGTGAAGATCAGTGTGCCAGTTTGAATGTATTGTGTCCCCCAAACGCCATTATTTTTGATGTAGTCTTGTGGGGCAGACATTTTGGTGCTGATTAGATTTGCTTAGACTGTGCCCCACCCAGCTGTGGGTGATGACTCTGATGAGATATTCCCATGGAGGCATGGCCCCACCCATTCAGGGTGGGCCTTGATCAGTGGAGCCATATAAATGAGCTGACTCAAAGGGAAGGAACTGAGTGCAGCTGTGAGTGACGTTTTGAAGAGGAGCAAGCTTGCTACAGAGGAACGTCCTGGGAGAAAGCCACATTGAAACCAGAACTTTGGAGCAGATGCCAGCCACGTGCCTTCCCAGCTAACAGAGGTTTTCTGGACGCCATTGGCCATCCTCCAGTGAAGGTACCCAATTACTGATGTATTACCCTGGACACTTTATGGCCTTAAGACTGTAACTGTGTAGCCAAATAAACCCCCTTTTTATAGAAGCCAATCCATTTCTGGTGTTTTGCATTCTGCAGCATTAGCAAACCAGAACAATCAGTATTTAAAGACTTAGAAATTTAAATAGCCATAATACTGGTGGAATTTCCTCCATTATAACTTTTCATCAATCAAAGTGTTTTAAAATTTATTTCTTGCATGCCAAGTTCAGATAATTGTATAATATACTTGATAAGTATATTTGCATATAAGAACAGAAGATTCCCAAACAGCTTGGAATTATTAGAGAACAAGCCCAGGAAGTGTAGTAAAAGGAATATGAACTGTTCCATCTAAGCTTAAATTTGCCATCATCTTGTTTATTCTGATATATCTTTAGCATTACACCTAGCCTATGAGCTAAGCTTAAATCAATAGGTAGCTTGTGGGCATGTGTGTTTATTATTGACCCAGAGTGAAAATAACAATTGAATTCATGGACATAGTTTCTGTCTGAAGTCATTAAATAAGCTGAAGTGTGGAGGCAGAGGAAGAATGTTTTTAGGAGGTAAAGGTAGAGAGAACAGCCCAGGTGAATAACAAAGTAAACTGAAAAGGAACTGTGATAACGTTTATGGAGCAGTGTTGGTTGCTCTTTTTCAGATTTGTTGTCATGAATTTGAAATAAAAAAGGTTTACTCTGGTACCAAAATCAGACCAAGGCATCTTACTTCTCTCCATGGCTTTCAGAATTCTTTCTTTATCTTTGGCATTTGACATTTTGACTATAACATGTCACAGTATGGGTTTATTGGAGTTTATCCTGTTTGGAGTTCCTTGAATATCTTGGATGTGTATATTCATGCCTTTTGTTAAATTTGGAAAATTTTAGCCTTTATTTATGCAAATATTCTCTCTGCCCCTTCCTTGTTTTCTTTTCCTTCTGGAACTGCCACAGTGAGTATATCAGTACTCTTTTTGGTGCCCCACAGGTTTCAAAGGCTCTGTCCACTTTTCATTATTTTTTTCTTTTTGTTCCTTAGACTTATTTCAAAAGTCTTATCTTGAAGTTCACTGATCTTTCTTCTGCCAACTCCAATCTGCTGTTAAACTCCTCTAGGGAATTTTTATTTCTGTTACAGTGGTCTTCACCACTGTTTCATTCTTTTTCATGATTTCTGTCTCTTTATGGATATTCTCTGTGTTCATCTATCATTTTATTGATTTCCTTTAGTTCTTTGTTCATGTTTTCCTTCAGCTCTTTGAGCATACTTAGGATCATTTTTTTTTGTTGTTCAAGTCTTTGTCTGGTATGTCCCAAGTCTAATGCATTAATCTTATAATACATATCCTCTCCTCTGAATAGCCCATCACTTCCTATTTCTTTTTGTGGTTTGTAAGCTTTTGTTTCAATCTAGACATCTTGATATTACATGTTAATGCTGGAATTTAGACTCTGTGGCGTCTGTTCCTTACTCTTATATCCAGGTAATGTTATAACAGAGTTTCCTTGAATACCAGGTGCTAACATTAAAAGGAAAGGGAAAAAGAAAACACCTTTCCTAGTCTCTGCAGATTGCCCTGTGGGAGTGCTCTCCTTCAGAGTTTAGCCATTATTGAATTTAGTGAATAGCCCGAGGCAAAAGTACAAGAAATTCCCTGTCGTTTCTGGCCATGTGTCTTTTTGTGGACATGCATACCTGGCCCTAGGAATTCCCCTGTTTATACTGATACAAATGCCCTCATTCCCCCTAGATACTGTTTCCCACAGTCTCAGGTGCTACACTGTATGTCACACAGCAGACACTTCTTTGCCCTAGGTAGCTGGGTTTTGACAGTTGCAATGTAACTCAGGGCTTATTATTAAAACTGGATTTTAAAACTTGGATAGGCTAACAATAATGAGTGAGATCATTTTATGGGCACCCTATAGTTATAGTTGTAAATATAAATATTTTATATAGCTTCCTTTTGTTAAAAAAACAAAGCAAAACAAAACAAAACAAAAAAACCTTCATGCTACATGACATCATATGCATAGACTACACAGTGAGCTGGACTGGACTCTCCCCCAACTTTTGAGGTATATTGCAAGAGTCCCAGCCATTACTGCCTTCCTCCTGAGTCATATTTGAAATGTTTTGAATATTTTAGTTCAAATGATTGGTGTTGGTGGTAGAATATACTGTACTATGGAACATATCACTACTCCCATTATGATTTATTACTATATCCAACAATAGTCTTTTTCTCCCTTCCACCTCTCTTTGCTTGTAGTATGTACTATATACAGTCATACACTTTGTATGAAGCTATTAGAAACAAAATATGTTTTGTACTTTTATTTTTTATTTATTCATACACCATACAGTCATCCAAAGTATACAATCAGTTGTTCAAATTACCATCATATAGCTGTTCATTCATCACCCTGAACTATTCTTTGAACATTTTCCTTGTACCAGAAAAAGTTAAAATAAGAATAAAAAATTAAGAGTACAAAAAGAACACCCAAATCATCCCCCCACACACACACATTCTATTTTTCCTTTGGTTTTTTGTCCCATTTTTCTACTCATCCATCCATACACTGGATAAAAGGGAGTGTGATCCAGAAGGCTTTCACAACACATTGTCACCCCTTGTAAGCTACATTGTTATATAATCATCTTCAAGCTTCAAGGCTACTGGGTTGCAGTTTGATAGTTTCAGGTATTTACGACTAGTTATTCCAATTCATTAAAACCTAAAAAGAGTTATCTATATTGTGCATAAGAGTGTCCACCAGTGTGACCTCTTGATCTACTTGGAATCTCTCAGCCACTGAAACTTCATTTCATTTCATTTCACATCCCCCTTCTGGTTAAGAAGATGTTCTCCATCCCACGATGCTGGGTCCAGATTCCTCCCTGGGAGTCATATTCTGCATTGCCAGGGAGATTTACACCCCTTGGAGTCAGATCCCACATAGTGGAGAGGGCAGTGATTTCACCCGCCAAGGTGGCTTAGCTAGAGAGAGAAGGCCACATCTGAGAAACAAAGAGGGATTCAGGGGGAGACTCTTAAGCACAATTATAAGCAGGCCTAGCCTCTCCTTTGCAGTAACAGGCTTCTTAAGGGCAAGTTCCATGATAGATGGTTCGGCACATCAAACCACCAGTCCTCAATGTTTGTGAAAACATCAGCAAACATCCAGGTGAGAAAACCCAACACCTCTGCATTTTCCCCCAGATCCTTAGGATGCTCTGCATATTTTTTTCATTTTTTAAAAATTAATTTTATCAAATAAATTAAAAAAACAATTAAAAAAAAAAAACATTTCAAACAAAACCAAAACAAAGAAATAAAAAAAACAACCTAAAATAATTACATTACTTCCAAGATGATCCTACTCTACCCCAAGGAAATATACAGACTATAACCCAGCAAAGGAATAAGAAATACAGATAACCTAAGATAACTACATTTCTGTAAACTTTTTCCTACCATACCGACCAAGAATCAACAAACCTTAGTCATCCCTGAGCATTCCCAGAACGTTAAATTTGCCCACGATGATTTATCTGTTCTTTTTTTTTTTTTTAATAATAAATTTTATTTTGAAATAAGTTCAATCTTACAGGAACAGTTGTAAAAACAGTACAAACCCCATGCATAGAATTCCATCATACCCCGACCCCCCTCCCCCGATACCCTGATCCATCACCTTTAAGATCCTGTCACACCACTGTCTCTTTCTTTCCCTCCCTCTCTCCTTCCCTCCCTCCCCTCCTGACACCCATCATCTATTGCTGTCTTCTGAACATATGAGAGCAAGCTGCACATATCTTTGAACAAACAATATAATTCATGTATACCTTTCCCATGAACAAGAACATTATTTTATGCAATCTCATTAAACGCAGCTAAGAAGTTCAAGAAATTCAACATTGATATAAAGCTTACATTCTACATTTCCTTTTTTTTTTTTTTTTCTTGTGTCCCATCTGTGTCCCTTTGAGCCTCCTCTCCTCCGACCTCAGATCCCATCCAGGATCATCCTTGGCATTTAATTGTCATCTATTTAGACTGTCTTTTTTTTTTTTTTCAATTGTGGAAAGATATATATATAGCCTAAATCTTCCTATTCCACCCCTCCCTAGCATTCCCTTAGTGGGATTAATCACATTTAGAATGTTGCAGTGCTATCAACTTCTGACCATCCATTTCTAGAAGTTTCCCTTCACCCCAAACCAAAACCCCTACTCTCATTTCTTAACTCCCCACTGCCCCTTGTCCCACTTCTTGGAACCCCTACTCTACTTTTCATCTCTTTGGTCATATTCTTTGATACTTTCTTTGTGTTTACCATGGGGCTTAAATTTAACCTCTTAAATCTATAACAATCTTGTTTTTCTTTGAAACCAACTTAACTTCAATAGGACACATAAACTGTGTTCCTATACTCCTCCATTCCCCCACCTTTATGTAGTTCTTGTCAAGAATTACATATTTTACACTGAGTCCAAAACCACTGATTTATCATTACAGTTTATGTATTTTAGATCCTGTAGGAAGTAAATAGTGGAGTTATAAATCAACAATACAGTAGTATTGGTCTTTATATTCACCATGTGATATTTACTGGAAATCTTTATTTCTTCATGTGGTTTCAGTCAATTGTTTAGTGTCCCTTCTTTTCAGCCTGCTTAGGACTGATCTACTGGTGATGAAGTTCCTCAGCTTTTGATTGTCTGGGAATGTTTTCATCTCCCCCTCATTTTTATCTTTCAGGTGTTTGTGAATTCTCCAAGTCTCTGATGGTTATTGACTTCTATTTGTATTCCATTGTGTTCAGAGAATGTGCTTTGAACAAATTCATTTTTTTATTTTTTATTTTATTGAGGCTTGTTTTTATGTCCCCGCATACAGTCCATTCTGGAGAAAGATCCGTGATCACTAGTGAGGAACGTGTGTCCCAGTGACCTGGGATGTAATATTCTATATATGTCTGTTACAAGTCTCTATATCTCTCTTTCATTTCTTTGTTTCTGTCAGTAGGGCTCGCTTTGGTATCTGAAGTAGGGCAGGTCTTTTATTAGCAAACTCTTTCAGCATTTGTTTGTCTGTGAAAAATTTAAGCTGTCCCTCAAATTTGAAGGAGAGTTTTGCTGGATAAAGTATTCTTGGTTGGAAATTTTTCTCTCTCAGAATTTTAAATATGTCATGCCACTGCCTTCTCGTCTCCATGGTGGCCGCTGAGTAGTCATTACTTAGTCTTATGTTGTTTCCTTTGTATGTGGTGAATTGCTTTTCTCTTGCTGCTTTCAGAACTTGCTCCTTCTCTTCAGTATTTCACAGTCTGATCAGAATATGTCTTGGAGTGGGTTTGTTTGAATTTACTCTATTTGGAGTTCACTGGGCATTTATGCTTTGTGTATTTATATTGTGTAGAAGGTTTGGGAAGTTTCCCCAACAATTTCTTTGAATACTCTTTCTAGACCTTTACCCTTCTCTTCCCCTTCTGGGACACCAATGAGTCTTAAATTTGGACGTTTTATTTATCATCATATCCCTGAGATCCATTTCTATTTTTTCAATTTTTTTCCCCATTCTTTCTTTTGTTCTTTCATTTTCTGTTCTGTGCTCCTCAAGGAGGCTGAGTTGTTGTTCACCTTCCTCTAATCTTGTATTATGAGTATCCAGAGTCTTTTTAATTTGGCCTACAGTTTCTTTAATTTCCATAAGATCTTCCATTTTTTTATTTACTCTTGCAATATCTTCTTTATGCTCTTCTAAGGTCTTTTTTATGTCTTTTATGTTCTGTGCCATGCTCTTCTTCAAGTCTTTTGTATCCCGTGCCATGCTCTCATTGCCTGTTTGTAGTTCTTTGATTAATTCTGCCAGGAACTGTGTGTCTTCGGATCTTTTGATTTGAGTGTTTGGGTTCGGGTTCTCCATGTCGTCTGGTTTTATCATATGCTTTAAGGTTTTCTGTTATTTTTGGCCTCTTGGCATTTGCTTTACTTGATCTTTAATTTGTTAGAATTGCAGCTTGGTGACATACACTTTCTCTAACTAACCAGCAGATGGCGTCCATGAGTCACTTATTCCCCTCAGGTCAGTTCTCCCCAACTTTGTGGTATGTGGGGATCTGATTCTTTTGGGGTCCAATTGGTGCAGTTAATTTGGGTGTTTTGTCGGTGCTGTCTGTCCTCAATGAGGGGCGTGTGCCTGAGTGGTTAGGGAGGAAGGGCAGGTTTAACAATCAAACCTCCCAGGTGTTCCCAGAGATTTAAGGCTGTTTTCTGCCACTGACACAAAAGTCCTTGGTATTGGCGTAGGTTCCCTGGGATTTCCTAGCATCTCCCCCCTCCCTGCTGTGCTTTTCCAGGACCTCTGCTGGGGAGAGGAGGGGCGTGCCACGTCACAAGTGAGCGCCGGCCTCCAGGGAAGCCCTGGGCTGCCGGGCTGTGTAGAGGTGTTCCCAGCCCGCTTCAAAGATGGTTGAATGGGACGCATTAACTTCCCCCTGTCCGCACAGCTCCACTCTCCCAGCTCCGGGACAATCAGCCGTGGGTGTATTCAAGGCCACTGTCTATGGCCAATATTGTATTGTGTGAGTGGTGCTGTGGGAAAGACTCCCTGTCAGGCTGGGTTTCTTGTCTCGGCACTGTGCTGTGTGTTCAGCCGGGCAGAAGTAGCCCCGCCCTCTGGGGAGACGGCTGCAAGGCTGGGTTTCTCGGCTTGGCTCTGTGCTGTGTGTTCGGCCCCGGGCAGGAATAGCCCCGCCCACTGGGGAGATGGCTGCGAGGCTGGGTTTCTTGGCTCAGCTCTGTGCTGTGTGTTCAGCCTGGGCAGGGATAGCCTTGCCCGCTGGGGAGATGGCTGCGAGGCTGGGTTTCTTGGCTCGGCTCTGTGCTGTGTGTTCGGCCCCAGGCAGGAATAGCCCCGCCCGCTGGGGAGACGGCTGCAAGTCGTGCATCTCCCCTTTGTTTCCCTGGACCCGAGACAATCAGCAGTGGGTGTGGGAAGGGATATCCTCCACCCCAGACACCGAGGCGTTAGTCCAGACCGCTCCCATCTTATCTGCAGCTGTTCCCAGGCCTTTTTTTTTTTTAAAAAAAAAAACGCCAACCCACCGTTTCCCCACACCGCAGCATGGCCGAGGTATTCAGCCTACTTACTCACTCGTTTCAGAACGCAGACTCCTGGTTTCACCAAACACACATTCCCTGTGGCTTTAGCAGAACTTGTCCGGCTGGTGCTACTCTGGAAGTGGTGTTCTGGGTCCTTTCTGGTTTTTTATCTAGTGTTTTCCACGGAGGTTTTTTTTTCTCTGTCTCACCTAGTCGCCGTCTTAGGTTCCTCTCTCATATCTGTTCATATTAGGTTATCGTTCCCCCTTCACTATTTGCTATCTATTGCTAGGTCGCCTACATTCTATATTATAAACCATTTATTTTACATTTTCAGTATTCACATTAGTGGTAACATATAATATTTCTTTTTTTGTGCCTGGCTTATTTTGCTCCTCATTATGCCTTCCAGGTTCATCCATGTTGTCATTTGTTTCATGACATCGTTCATTCTTATTGCCGCATAGTATTCCATTGTGTGTATATACCACATTTTGTTTATCTACTCATCTGTTGAAGGACATTTGGGTTGTTTCCATCTCTTGGTAATTGTGAATACTGCTGCTATGAACACTGGCATGCAGATGCCTGTTCGCGTCACAGCTTTCAGATCTTCCAGGTATATGCCAAGAAGTACGATTGCTGGATCGAAGGGTAACTCTATATCTAGTTTTCTAATGAACTGCCAGACTATCTTCCAGAGTGGCTGAACTATTATACAGTCCCACCAACGATGAATAAGAGTTCCAATTTCTTCACATCCTCTCCAGCATTTGTAGTTTCCTGTTTGTTTAATGGAAGCCATTCTAATTGGTGTGAGATGGTATCTCATTGTGGTCTTAATTTGCATCTCCCTAATAGCTAGTGAGGCTAAACATTTTTTCATGTGTTTTTTGACCATTTGTATTTCCTCTTTAGAGAAACCTCTTTTCATATCTTTTGCCCATTTTAAAATTGGGCTATCTGTGCTACTGTCATTGAGTTGTAGGATTTCTTTATATATGCAAGGTATCAGTCTTTTGTCAGATACATGGTTTCCAAAAATTTTTTTCTATTGAGTTGGCTGCCTCTTCATCTTTTTGACAGATTCCTTTGAGGTGCAGAAACTTCTAAGCTCGAGGAGTTTCCATTTATCTATTTTTAATTCTGTTGCTTGTGCTTTGGGTGTAAGGTCTAGGAAGTGACCGCCTAATACAAGGTCTTGAAGATGTTTCCCTACGTTATCTTCTAGGAGTTTTATGGTACTGTCTTTTATATTGAGATCTTTGATCCATTTTGAGTTAATTTTTGTATAGGGTGTGAGGTAGGGGTCCTCTTTCATTATTTTGGATATGGATATCCAACTCTCCCAGCCCCATTTGTTGAAAAGACTGTTATGTCCCAGTTCAGTGGCTTTGGGGGCCTTATCAAAGATCAGTCGACCATAGATCTGAGGGTCTATCTCCGAATTCTCAATTCGATTCCATTGATCAATATGTCTGTCTTTGTGCCAGTACCATGCTGTTTTGGCAACTGTGGCTTTATAATATGCTTCAAAGTCAGGGAGTGTAAGTCCTCCCACTTCATTTTTCTTTTATAGAGCAATTCGAGGCATCTTCCCTTTCCAAATAAATTTGATTACTAGCTTTTCCAAGTCTGCAAAGTAGGTTGTTGGAATTTTGATTGGGATTGCATTGAATCTATAGATGAGTTTGGGTAGAATTGACATCTTAATGACATTTAGCCTTCCTATCCATGAACATGGAATATTTTTCCATCTTTTAAGGTCCCCTTCTATTTCTTTTAGTAGAGTTCTGTAGTTTTCTTTGTGTAGGTCTTTTACATCTTTGGTTAAGTTTATTCCTAGGTACTTGATTTATTTAGTTGCTATTGAAAATGGTATCTTTTTCTTGAGTGTCTCTTCAGTTTGTTCATTTCTAGCATATAGAAACATTACTGACTTATGTGCATTAACCTTGTATCCCGCTACTTTGCTGAATTTGTTTATTAGCTCTAGTAGCTGTATCGTCGATTACTCAGGGCTTTCAACATATAAGGTCATATCATCTGCAAACAATGACAGTTTTACTTCTTCCTTTCCAATTTGGATGCCTTTTATTTCTTTGTCTTGCCAGATTGCCCTGGCACAATGTTGAATAACAGTGGTGACAGCGGTCATCCTTGTCTCATTCCTGATCTTAGAGGGAAGGCTTTCAGTCTCTCACCATTGAGTACTATGGTGGCTGTGGATTTTTCATATATGCTCTTTATCATATGAGGAAGTTTCCTTCAATTCCTACCTTTTGAAATGTTTTATCAAGAAAGGATGTTGGATTTTGTCAAATGCTTTTTCAGCATCTATTGAGATGATCATTTGATTTTTCCCTTTTGATTTGTTCATGTGTTGTAATACACTGATTGATTTTCTTATGTTGAGCCACCCTTGCATGCCTGGGATAAACCCCACTCTGTCATGGTGTATGATTTTTTAAATGTGTCTTTGGATTCGATTTGTGAGTATTTTGTTGAGAATTTTTGCATCTATAGTCATTAGGGAGATTGGCCTGTAGTTTTCCTTTCTTGTAGCAACTTTACCTGCTTTTGGCATTAGATTGATGTTAGCTTCATAAAATGTGTTAGATAGTGTTCCATTTTCTTCAATATTTTGAAAAGTTTGAGTAAGATTGGTGTCAGTTCTTTTTGGAAACGTTGGTAGAATTCCCTTGTGAAGTCATCTAGCCCTGGGCATTTATTTGTGGGAAACTTTTTGATGACTGATTGGATCTCTTTGCTTTTGATTGGTTGGTTGAGGTCTTCTGTTTCTTCTGTGCTCAGTCTGAGTTGTTCATGTGTTTCCAAGAAATTGTCCATTTCCTCTACATTATCTAGTTTCTTAGCATACAGTTGTTCATAGTATCCTTTTATAATTTTTTTAATTTCTTCAGGATCCACAGTAATGTCACCTCTTTTATTTGTTATTTTATTTATTTGGGTCTTCTCTCTTTTTAATTTTGTCCATCTAGGTAGGGGTTTGTCAATCTTGTTGATCTACTCAAAGAACTACCTTTTGGTGTTATTTATTCTCTCAATTGTTTTTTTGTTCTGTGTGTCATTTATTTCTGCTCTAATCCTTGTTATTTCTCTTCTACTTGGTTCAGGATTAGTTTGCTGTTCATTTTCTAGCTTCTTCAGTTGCTCCATTAGTTCTTCAATTTTAGCTCTTTCTTCCTTTTTAATGTATGCATTTAGAGCTGTGAATTTCCCCCTCAGTACCATTTTTGCTGCATCGCATAGGTTCTGATTTCCATTCATCTCTATATATTTAGCAATTTCTCTTGCTATTTCTTCTTTAACCCACTGATTGTTTAGGAGTGTGTTGTTTAACCTCCAGCTATTTTTGAATTTTCTAAGTCTCTGATGGTTGTTGACTTCTAACTGCATTCCATTTTGATCAGAGAATGTGCTTTGAATAATTTCAGTCTTTTTAAATTTGTTGAAGCTTATTTTATGGCCCAGTATATGATGTATTCTGGAAAAAGTTCCATGAGCACTTGAGAAGAATGTGTATCCTGGCGATTTGGGATGCAATGTTTTATATATGTCTGTTAATTCAAATTCATTTATCAGAGTGTTTAGGTTTTCAATTTCCTTATTGGTCTTCTGTCTGGTTGATCTATCTATAGGAAAGAGTGATGTGTTGAAGTCTCCCACAATTATTATGTAGACATCAGTTGCTTCCTTTAGTTTTGCCAGTGTTTGTCTCATGTATTTTGTGGCACCTTGATTAGGTGTATAATCATTTATGATTATTATTTCTTCTTGTTGAATTATCCCTTTTATTATTAAGTAGTGGCCTTCTTTGTCTCTCATAACATCCTTTCATTTAAAGTCTATTTTATCTGAGATTAATATTTCTATTCCTGCTTGCATGAAATATTTTTCCATCCTTTCACTTTCAATTTCTTTGTGTCCCTCTGTCTAAGATGAGTCTCTTGTATGCACCATATTGATGGTTCATATTTTTAAATCTGTTCTACCAATCTATATCTTTTAGTTGGGTAGTTTAATCTGTTTACGTTCAACGTTATTACTATGAAGGCATTTCTTCAATCAGCCATCCTATCATTTGGTTTGTGTTTGTTAGATATGTTTTTTCTCTCTCTCTTAATATCCTTTAACATACCCTTACTAAATCTCTTTAGTTTTGAACCCTTCTCCATACCTCTTTCTCCTTTCTTTTTTTCTCTGTCGGTAGGACTCCCTTTGGTATCTATATTCAAATTTTGTTAGATTGATATGTACCCTCCTCACATTCATCTCAGTAGGACACCTCTCTCTTTTTGCTACTACAGACCTCACCTCCCTTCTCTATATTTTCCTTTTTCTCATTCTTCATGTGATTTTCCTAAAAATTATAAAAAAAAAAAAAAAGAATCCTAATGCTGGGAGTGCTGGGGGAACTTCCAAACCTGACTGTCCCTAGTATAAAAGCATTTTTATTCCCATGACTGATATCTCTTACATATATTTTTAAAAAATCTTTCATCTTTATAACATCTCTAAGAAATAATTTGCAGATAAGATTAAAATTAGATTAAATGAGTTTCTGAAAGTTAATCAACCAGTAAGTTGTAAATTCTGCACTCCTTAGACTTTCTGACTTCAGAGCTGATGATGTCATATTGGGTTGATTGGGTGGAAAGGACAGTGAAACACTCTATCAATATTTGTGAAAGGGAATTCATATCTGCTATCTTTAATTGTCTTGAAGGCAGTGATAATGGCATCTTTCATGAGAGATGATGGAAATATCAAACTGAAGTCTCCAGATGGGGATTGAAGGAGATGAAGAATGAGTTGGAGTGTTAAACTAATATGATTGCCTGGTTAAGGTAGATTATATGTGAACTGTAGCAGAATAAACACAGAAAACCAGCACATACTGCAAGGTAAATAAGGTTCAGTTGACTCTTCAGAGCTGATAAGAGTTAATAATGCAGATATGAAGAAAAAATGACTGGCAAAACTTGGACTCTGATACAATTTAAAAAAGAATATGGCAGAGGAGCCAATAATCCAGCAGGGGGAGTTGAGAATTTTTGAGGGAGATAGGAACAGCCAGAATTCATATATCATGGCACATTAATGCAGGAACTTTTTAGAGATCATGTAGGCCTACTCTCCTTATTTTACATATAAAGCCCCCTCAAAATTACACAGCTGAAAGTTGCATAACCAAGATTAGAAACTACACGTTTGAGTCCAAGTCCTGATCTCTTTCTCTTATTTTTAGAAAATTATGAAAATTTAATCCATATCATTAAAATTATCTTATTAGTCACTTTATGTTCTCCTTGGAAATAAGGGACAAATAAGTAACATTCTTTTAATCCTCTTAATACTTTAGAAAATGACATTATGTGACTGTTACTTTTATTAAATAAATCAAAATTTGACCAAAAAAAAACACACATTACACGTTCTATATTGCAATCCTAACAATCAGTTATATATGTATAGGAAATGGAAGTGATGCAAATTGTAATTATAATGCTGAAATGCCCCAATTCTGAAGACACTGATACAGACACTTTTGCCTTCTCAAACCCAAAATAGTTGCATCATCTGGGATAGTCTTTGGTTAAAAATGGATGCATCTCTTATAACAACAATGTTGGAGAACAAAAGATTAAAGACAACCTTTATTGTTAGAAGAACAATCATTTTTCTCATTCATGAACAAACAATAAAAACAATTTCTATTCTAAGTAACCATTTATCTTCATTCCTATTCTGTATGTATTTATTCACACGGTCTCATTAAATTCTGATATTGTTCGGAATTCATTGGGTGTGTTGTAATTTTAACATCTGGGATACATCAGTCACAAAATACATATATATTGCAATAAAATCGATGCTGCATAAGAATTTATACTGATTGTGCTCCAGCTTAGAGAGATTTATTCTGTTGAACAATAGGACTATGTAGTATCAAGAAGAATTGATCTTTATTTTCTGAATTTTCCAGGCTGTTCTATAATATTTTAAAAGAGCATTCCTGGAATACAGAAATCTTTGGAGAGTTTATGTAAAATTCACGTGGACTTTAAAATTTTTCCTTTATTTAGCTCATGAATTTTACTTTGATGCTATAAATACTTGTAATAATTGTAATGGATTAAGTTACTTAGAACTGTTTATTAGAGTTCTACAGATCTTGTTCTCTTTAATAATTCAATTGAACAAAAAATGCCTTGTAATGCATTGTTGCAAAAAAAAATGCTCACAAACCCATTTCCCATCTGTTAGAATATTCAACCTGTTCCAGATGCTCCACAGAAATACAGGAGAAACTGAGGAAAATTAGGTAAGTAATATGAAAAACATTTAGCCATTTGCAGATCAATACACAGGAAACAGTGTTCCTATCACCAACTCATTGCATTGCTGGAGATACAAAAATAATGTCTTTGACCTCAGAGAACTTACAGTCTAGTGGTGGGAGATAGGCAATCCACACATCACTATATTCTGATACAGAATGACATTAGTACCTGGAGTTTAGGGAGGGCATGGAGGTCAAGTAGGGAGAGATTATAGCTGGTAGAATATATCCAGAAAGACCTCCTGAAAAAGGTGATATTTGAGATGGTCCTTGAAAATTGGCTAGGCAATTTATAGATCATGGTAGAGTGAGGAAGGTAGCATGAGCAAAGATATGGACATAGGAAACATGTTTGGGAAATTTCAAATAATGTAAATTGATGCATTTGAAAAGACTAATAGAAGAAAATGATACTACTAGAGTAGTAGCTTAGAGCTAAGTACCTCAGAAAAACATATTCTTAAACTTAATCCATTCCTGTGAGTGTGGACCCATTGTAAATAAGAACTCAAGATGCTACTTCAGTTAAAGTGTGGCCCAAATGAATAAGGTTGGGGTTTAATCTAGATTACCGGAATCTTTAAGTCACAGAAGCTGAAAGTCAACAGAACCGGGAAGAGAAGGAAGAGACCAGGAGAGGCAGCTTTGTTGCAGAGGAACAAAGGACCAAGGATCACCAGCAGCCAGCCCCAGAACACCAGTCTTCAGGAAGACAGCATCACCTTAAGAATGCCTTGATTTAGACTTTTCTTAGCTTCAAAACTGTGAGCCAATAAATTCCCATTGCTTAAGCCAACCCATCACATGGTATTTGTTTTAGCAACCAGGAAACTAAAACAACTAGCAGTCATTTAATGACCACCTACTGTGTGCTGTGCTTCATGCTAAGCACCTTGCAGGCATTATTTTATTGAATTTTCACAAAACTAAATGAAGTAAGTGCTAGTATTATCCCCACTTTTCAGATGAAAAGAGGTTAAATGGTTTACTCAAAGTCATCCGCTATCAAGTTGATGTTCTTAGAGCTGAATTCAGATCTGACTGGTAATAAAACCTATTGTGATGGTTACTTTCATGTGTCAACTTGGCTAGGTTATGGTGTCCAGCTGTTTGGTAAAGCGAGCACTGGCCTGATTATTACTGTGAGGATATTTCATAGATGGATTTAAATCATTAGTCTCTGGATTATATCTATGGCTGATTACACCTACAATCAACAAAGGATATTGCTTTCAGAAATGAGAGGAACCTCCTCATCCAATCAGTTGGAAGCCCTAAAGTGGGAATGAGAATTTCAGCAGTAAGAAAATAATTTCTATCTCTACTTCAGCCAGCCAGCTTTTCCGGGGAAATTCAACTTTACCTTCCTCAAGTTTCCAACTTGTGGCCTCTACAGAATTCAGATTTGCCAGTACCCTTGGTTGCATGAGGCAATTCCTATAATCTCTTAATATTTATACACACACACATGCCCCAATATACACATATATACTGTTGGTTCTGTTTTTCTGGAGATTTCTGACTAATACACCTATGCCCTTAGCCACTACACTATAGGGTTATGTAATTGTGGTGACTTTATTCCCAATTATTTTGGCAGTGGAAAACAGTATTTTTTAGCAGGATAACCAACTATTAAAAGTTACAGAAGATTAACCTGACATCGAGTTGAAAGAATTAATGTGGAGAAAGACGGGAAGTAAACTGGTTAGTAGGCTATTTACAGCAGTCTAAGTGAACTAATGAGGAACTGAGCTAGTTTGTAGCAATAGGGTTGAAAAGGTGGGAACATGCAAACTTTTTTTTTTAACTATAAAATGGCAACTGTTTAACCGTAGGGAATAAGGAAGAAAGCAGTTTCAAGGTTGACCAGGGTGAGCCTGGATAACCAAAAATAATAAGGAAGAGAAAATGGTTTAACAAAAAAGAAAATTCAATTTAGTCCAAGGTTTGTGTGCTTAAGGAACATCTGGGCGACAGTTTCAAAGCAATGTAGGTATGAACGTGAGACTTGAAATGGAGTTCAGGGTTTGAGATGCATAGGAGAGACAGTTGAAACTATGTATATGAGTGCCATACCCAAGGAAGAATATGGAGACAGAAAAATTTGAATATAGTGCCTTGGGAAAGAACTACATTTTTGCAGTAGGGGGAGAAAGAGGAACTAGTAATGGAATCAGTAGTGGTTAGATGTATAAGAACAAGCATTTGAACTAGGCGACTAGAAAGTCTGTGGTCTTCTTTAAAAGAAACATTTGGTAAATGGCAGAAGGTCAGGAATTTAAGAGTGAGTGGATGGGAAGAAGTGGAGACAGAACCTGCAGAGAATACTTGCAGCAAGTTTGCTGTTGAAGGAGAGAGGGGACAATTTGATGTAGTATGAAATTCAAATGAAATGTTCTTTTTCTGGAATAGACCTAATATTTATATTTATATTCGCTGAAGTGGTAGAGAGAAATTGAAAGGGCAAATGATTTTTATCAATTAATGGGAGTAATAGAGTGAAAAACTTGAGAGGCAGTATACAGGGTGATTAAGAGTGTGGGCTCTGGGGTTTGAGAGATTCAGGTTGGATTCTCTAGTCTGGGTTTCCTCATGCAGGAATATGTCTATTAACCAAGCTTGGTAAATAAAGCTCTTCACAGTCTCGCTGCAGGGTAGTTTTGTTTTGAATTGTTTTGTTTTGTTTTTTGTCTTAGCTGCCACCACTTTTCCATATTTTAAAAAGTGTTTTAATATACCTGATCACTCAATATTTTTGTGCATGCTTTGTACTTTTACACCTTCATGTCTTCGCTCATATAGTTCCCTCTGCTTATATGCTTCTTTCCCCCTCCTTTCCATGGTGAATACCTTTTCATCCTCAAATGTCATCTATTCCATGCATCTTTCATGGAGCCTTCCTTCCTCAAGCAGGGCTGTTTTCTCTTTTATGTTCTCATAGATTTCTGTACATCTATTATAACATTGTACATCTGGTATAATGTAGCACATTTATCCACTACTTTATGGAATTTGTTTTCATCTATGTTTGTCTATGAACAGGGATTGATTCTTGTTTATTTTTTGTCCTGAGTTCTTAAATAAGTGCCTTACATTTAATAGACACTAAATATATGTTTGATTTAATGTTCAAATTACATTCATTTATTCAACAGATATTTATTAAGTGTCTAAAGTGTTCAATATGCTATGCTAAGAGTTGGATGCAGGTTAATAGGTTGTACTCTTATTATCCCAACTTAACAGACAAGAGGCCATAGGTTTAGCATAGTTAGCTAATTTACCTAGTAAAAAGTGGAAGAGCTGGAATTGCACCCAAGTCTGTCTGACTGCAAATTGACCATTCATTATCATACATGACCACTGTCTTGATTAATGAATAATGGATCTTGCATAATAAATAATGAATAAATTAAAAGGGCTAACACATAGCCCTTGAATGTAAGACTGTATAATTCTGGATAGCCATTCTATGTTTTCTATTTTCTAAAATTTAAGTTTTTCATTGACTTCTAAATTTTCTAGTTCAGTATGTTAGCTAAGTTATGAAATCAAAACTTAAAAACAAAAGTTGAGTAAAGCAAGTTGCACAGGGATTAGCTTTTCATAGGTCAATGTCTTTATACACTAAAGTTTGGACTACTGAGGTATGCTTTATAGGGACCCCTTTAAAGACTCTACCATTCATGTGGCCACATTCTCTTTCTCCTCTGCATTTGCATCTTCTAAATGTGGCAATAATTTTGCGAACCACCAAAGTGTTGGAGAAAAGGTAATAGAAACGAGGAGAATCTGGTTTGAAAAGAATAAGTGTTTATAATCTATATTATAAATTCTATTAGCCTGGATAAATATGTCAAATCTAAAATACCAAGAGGTTTAAGTTAGATGCAATTGAAAATAAGTATCAGTATTTGAGTAATAATGACATTTTCTTAGTTTTAATTTATCTTCTCAGAGTTATCCACTGTGAGATTCAACTTCCTAAGAAAATCTTAAAACTTTATCTACCATTTAAAAGTAATCTTTTAATCCCCTTAGCATTTTCTAATAGACTATCATAATGGATTTTCCTAAGCTTTCCACTGATGTGGTGTCACAGACTTAGAGTGCTTTTTCCTTTATAGCAGCACATTGGTTGTAAGATGGACAAAGTGCTAGGCCATTGAGTGACAGACGGTAGTCACTTTCTGCTTTCTTTCATCTCTCTCACACTTTAATTATTTGCATTATTAGTGTTGTCCTCAATACGCTGTTTCTTTGTAGAAAACTTTTAAAGTGACTCCATTTGGGAAGGAATAGTTCAAACTAGGTAATATAGTCTGTAACCCTATTTAACAAGTTAAATCTAACTGAAATACATTGCAACATGGTAAAGGTAGATAAAAAAACTGAAGGGCACCTCTGTGAAACCCTCTGTTTTGCAGCATCTCCCACCCTATCAGCAGAAGGCCTCATGTCCCATTTAGGCCATCTGGCCGGCTTACATATGGTGTGATGATGATTTCAGTGTCAGTTTGATATTAAATATTAGTAAGGACAATTTTCTCTAATTTATTAAATAAAAATAAATAGAAATAGAAGTTCCTTGAATGAGTCTTGTAATTTGCAGTATTTGCAGTATTTGCAGGTGATATAATATTCTTTCTAAATCTCTAAAATGCTGGCAAAAAAAAAATTATAAATGTTCAAAACTCAAAGATTACTATAAAGCTGCACTGAAGGGCATAAAAGAATACTTGTTCTCAAAAGGGAAGCTACTTTTGAAGAAGAAAGAATACTGAGAGAGGGATTGTGCCATCAAATATTAAAACATACCTTAAAGCAATCTTAATTGGCACAGGAAAAGACATGAAACAAAAGAATATAATACAGAACTCAGAAATAGATTTACATGGACATATAGGAATTAGGATGAAATAAAAAGCCATTTCGTATCAGTGAGGAACAGATGAAAAATTAACCACTCAGATGAAAAGTAAAGTTAGTCTTCCATAGCACCATTCAAAAAATATTCCAGATGGTTTAAATTCCTAAATATAAGAAACAAAGCAATAAATATATTAGACAAGTATGGGAGATTTTGTTTAAAACCTTGGCCCTGGGGTAGATAATCCTTTATCCAATGACATTAAATGCAGAAGTCACATCAAAAATTTAAATTTCTGTATGACACAAGGTACCATAAAATTAAAAGACATGCAAGAAACTGCATGAAAATTTTGCAATATATGTATAACTGCGATGGTTAGGTTCATGTGCTGACTTGGCCAGGTGATGGTACCCAGGTGTCTAATCAAGCAAGCACTCACCTAACGGTTGCTGCGAGGACGTTTGTGGCTGCTTGATAAACCAGAAGGCTGGTTTCTTAAATCATCAGTCAATTGGCTGCAGCTGTGACTGATGATGTCAATGAAGGGCGTGTCTTCCACAGTGAGAGAATGCAGTCAGCTGGATTTAATCCAACCAGTTGAAGACTTTTAAGCAAGACAGATAGAGGACCTTCACTTCTTGGGCTGACCAGTGAAGCATTTCCTGAGGAGTTCACGAAGTTAACAGTTCGTTGCCTGAGGGGTTCATTGAACATCTTCTCTGGAGTTGCCAGTTTGCTGCCTGCCCTCTGGAATTTGGACTCGTGCATACCCACATTTACGTGAGACACTTTTATAAATCTTATATTTATAGATATCTCTTGTTGATTCTGTCTGCCTAGAGAACCCTAATACAATAACAAAAAGTTAATATCCAGAATATATCAAGAAGTCCACCAAATCAAAGTAGACCACCAAATATAAAAAGAGTGTAAGATAAGAGCAAGATTTATCATTAAAAGAAATGCAAATGGTCAATAAAACCTCACTAGTAGTAAGAGAAATGTAAATTAAAACTACAGTAAGTAACTTTCTTTGTCCATCAGTTTAAAAAAATTGTTAATATCCATTTTTGGTAATAAGGTGGGGAAATTGGCACACTTATGCACTGTTGGAAGTGTAATTTGGAATACTTTTTTTTTTTCAGTAGGTCATTTAGAATTGTTTATTAAAATATAAAAAGTTCCTATCTTTTGACCCAGCTTTTCTATTCATGGTTATGCCTCCTAGAGACACATGCTCATATATACAGAGT
The DNA here is from genome assembly GCF_015220235.1 of Choloepus didactylus. Classification (NCBI taxonomy): domain Eukaryota; kingdom Metazoa; phylum Chordata; class Mammalia; order Pilosa; family Megalonychidae; genus Choloepus; species Choloepus didactylus. The sequence continues at coordinate 180,490,451 of NC_051307.1, forward strand.
GATAAGTGTGCAATAATATTTGTTGAAGTATTTTTTGTAATAGCAAAAAAAAAACTTAAAAAAAACTAAGACATCTTAAGAGGAGACTAGTTAAATCAACTCTTATACTCATTCTATGGAATACTATGGAGAGTTAAGAAAAAATGAGGTGATTTGACATGCACTAGCAGGGATAAGTCTCTAAGACACAGAAACATAGTTGCAAAAAGTTGAAAAACAGTAAATACTATATATTTATATGTAAATATTCCAATATCTAAATGCTTAAATATCTGGAAGAATACACACTAAAGAAACAAGGGTGGTTATCTTTGAAGAAGGATGTGTGTAAAGTGAAGGGACTTTTATCTTTAATTAGAAAAATCAGATACTTGGCTGTTCTTTTAGAAGATAAGTTCAGTTTCTAATAAAGTCTTTAATCAATTAAAACCATAGTATATAGTATATAGGTACTATATTTATAGAGATACTATCTTTTATATAGATACTATATTATTTTTCTTTTTTAAAAGATAGTTAATATACTTTCTTATTTATTATATTGCAAAGAGAAATTTACTTCTTTGCATTGATCCTGTCTGAATTCTCACTTTTTGGGAAACAGAAGTTGGTATTCAGAGAGGAGAGAGCCAGAGATGTGCTTCTTCCCCTCTGTATCTGGGCAATTCTAACCCAACATTATGAGGGTGCAGAGAGTCAGAGTAGAAAATCAAGTTCATTCAATAAGTCAAGGCAGAATAAAGTGACACAAAAAATTAGAAGCACATCCAAGTTATCAGCATTAAGGCTAAACTTGATAGAATGGAAGATAGTTTGGAAGTGAGACTAGAAGAACTGTTAGCCTTACTTGGCTGTATTAGCATTTGATGGTAGTTGAATTGGCTTAATAGAATCAGGTCTGCATTGATAGATCCTTTTATCCTCCTACATATAAGCAAAGTAGCATTAGGTCTCTAAAAAGGATAAAAATAGTAGAATTCAGAACCCAGGAGCAGCAGTCCTCGGCTCCTTCTTCAATCTCTGGTTTGGCCCGCCTGCCCACTTCTTCAGCCTCCACCACATCCATCAGGGTCACCCAGAAATCCTACAAGGTGTCCTCCTCTGGCTCCCAGACCTTTAGCAGGCGCTCTTACACGAGTGGGCCTGGCACCCGGGTCAGCTCGTACTCTCCAGTGGGCAGTGCCAGCATGGGTCTGATGGGGGGGCTACAAAGGGGCAGGGAGTGCAGGGGGCATCACAGCCATCACATTGAACCAGAGCCTGCTGAGCCCCCTTAAGCTGACAGTGGACCCCACCATCCAGGCCATGCGGATACAGGAGAAGGAGCAGATGACCCTCAACAACAAGTTTGCTTCCTTCATTGACAAGGTGTGGTTCTTAGAGCAGCAGAACAAGATGCTGGAGACCAAGTGGAGTGTCCTGCAGCAGCAGAAGACCACTGGGAGCAAAATGGACAACTTGTTCAAGAGCTACATCAACAACCTTAGGTGGCAGCATGAGGCGCTGAGCCAGGAGAAGCTGAAGCTGGAGGCAGAGCTTGGCAACATGCAGGGCTGGTGGAAGACTTCAAGAATAAGTATGAGGATGAGATCAAGTGAACAGAGATGTAGAATGAATTTGTCCTCATCGAGAAGGATGTGGATGAAGCTTAGATGAACAAAGTAGAGTTGGAGTCCTGCCTGGAAGGGCTGACTGATGAGATTAACTTCCTCAGGCAGCTATATGAAGCAGAGATCCGTGAATTGCAGGCCCAGATCTCAGACACGTGCGTGGTCCTCTCCCTTGACAACAGCTGCTCCCTGGACCTGGATGGCATCATCGCTGAGGTCAAGGCCCAGTAGGAGGACATCGCCAACTGCAGCCGGGCTGAGGCTGAGAGCATGTACCAGATCAAGTATGAGTTGCTACAAATGCTGGCCGGGAAGCATGGGGATGACCTCTGCCGCATGAAGATGGAGATCTCCGAGATGAACCGGACCATCAGCCGGCTCCAGGCTGAGATCGAGGGCCTAAAGGGCCAGAGGGCTTCCCTGGAGGCCACCATTGCTGATGCCGAGCAGCATGGGGAGCTGGCTGTTAAGGACGCCAGTGCCAAGTTGGCCCAGCTGGAGGCCGCCCTGCACCAGGCCAAGCAGGACATGGTGCGGCAACTGTGTGAGTACCAGGAGCTGATGAACGTCAAGTTGGCCCTGGACACTGAGATCACCACCTACCACAAGCTGCTGGAGAGCGAGGAGAGCCGGCTGGAATCTGGGATGCAGAACATGAGTATTCATATGAAGACTTCCAGTGGCTACTATTCAGGTCCACTGAGCCCTGTCTTCGGGGGCCTCTCAAGCTCCGGCAACAACTACTCCTTCAGCTCCGGTGGGAGCTGCACTAGCTCCACCAAGGCTGTGGTTGTGAAGAAGATTGAGACCCGTGATGGGAAGCTAGTGTCTGAATCATCCGATGTCCTGCCCAAGTGAACTGCCACTGCAACCCCTCCCAGGCCACCTGCCTGCCATGCTGCCATAGAGCTTGGGGACAAGGAGCTGTGCAGAGGGATGTAGGGAACAGGAGACCTGAGGTACCCCTTCTTGCCCATGTCCCTACCTAGAAGCCATTTCATCTTTTCCAAAATAAAGCCTCAGTTGGCTCTGCCAACCGGAAAAAAAAAAAAAAAAAAAAAATAGTAGAATTCAGTGTTTGTGGAAGTTCTTAATTCTAACAATCTAAGAAATTAAAGTTTTCTATTTATTGCACAGAATCTATGTCAACTTTTAGAGACTGCTTAGCATTTTGTCAAATTACTGCACAATGAATGATCACTATGTTTAGAGAACTGTCTGAACTACTATAGTGACTTCAGTGACCATGTTCGGTGCATGTTTAATTTCAGGTATGAGAAAGTGAATAGTGATACAAAGCTTGTGAACTTATATATTCCAGTCTTCCAGAAAGATACACATCTTTCATGGGATATTTTTTCCTGTTACTGGAAAACAATCCTTTCATGGATTTTGGATTTGTCTTGGTCTGTCATAAATACAGATTTTTTTAAAATCACTCTGATGACTCTTTCTCCAGGGACTCATTAAAATTCTCTATGTAAATTTTACTGAACAGTTAATATTTCCTAATTAAATATGAGTAAAAATTTTTTTATCATACTCAATGGACATTTTTTCTTTTAAAAAAGAATAAAAAAGAAAAAAATTCAAAACACATTGATGCCTATTCTGTTTTTTAGACTCTGGTAGAAGTTTGTGATCCTGAGTACATATCAGAATCACCTGTGAGGATATTTTAAATGCTAATTCTTAACACTACTCACAAATAGCTTTATTAAGTACATTGGGAGGATTCTAAAACCTCTGCATTTTAAAAATGCTTCACATATGATTCTGATGAGCAGCCAACATTGAGAACCATTGGAAAAAGCACTATAATTTTTCTAGTTTGATATGCGATCATCCAGTGTTTTAAGAAACTTGAGGTCATTGGCTAATCTGATAATGTGTTACACATATGCTAATCCCAACAGTGTATTTCATTGTCGGGAAATTGCTATGATTACTTATCTAAAGAATGAATAGAATAATAAACCAAACAACTTTTTCATTCTTTTCCTTTCCTCTTCTTGCCACTTTCTTTCATATAGATTAAAATAAATATTTTAATGTGATATGTATAAAAATATGCTTATTCTTAAGCTTGTTAGCAATTTTCCTTTTAGAAATTTATCATTTGAATATTTAGAGATGTATTCAACAAATTGTGAACAAAGATGAGAGCAGGAGCTATAACTATCTTCTTTGTAACTCCCTTATCAGCACCTAGCAGATAATATACTCATATATACACTCAGTAAATATTTGTTGGTTGGCTGACTGAAGTTTATTCATCCAGTGTTATATGTAATAATAATTGTAAATAATCTAAATGCCTAACTAAAGGGGATCCATTACATAATTTTTGGCACATCTATATAATTAAGAACTATGCTGCTATTAAAAATCATATTGTGGGAGGCAGGGCAAGATGTCAGACTGGTGAGCTGTATGTTTTAGTTACTCCTCCAGGGAAGTAGGTAGAAAGCCAGGAACTGCATGGACTGGAAACCACAGAGCAATCTGACTTTGGGCATACTTCATACAACACTCATGAAACTGTGGAACTGCTGAGATCAGCGAAATCTGTAAGTTTTTGCGGCCAGGGGACCCACGCCCCTCCCTGCCAAGCTCAGTCCCGTGGGAGGAGGGGCTGTCAGCTCCGGGAAGGAGAAGGGAGAACTGCAGTGGCAGCCCTTATCAGAAATTCATTCTACTGATCCAAACTCCAACCATAGATAAACTGAGACCAGACACCAGAGAATCTGAGAGCAGCCAGCCCAGCAGAGAGGAGACAGGCATAGAAAAAAAACAACACAAAAAACTCCAAAATAAAAGCAGAGGATTTTTGGAGTTCTGGTGAACATAGAAAGGGGAAGGGCAGAGCTCAGGCCCTGAGGCGCATATGCAAATCCCGAAGAAAAGCTGATCTCTCTGCCCTGTGGACCTTTCCTTAATGGCCCTGGTTGCTTTGTCTCTTAGCATTTCAATAACCCATTACATCTCTGAGGAGGGCCCATTTTTTTTAATCCTTTTTTCTTTTTCTAAAACAATTACTCTAAGAAGCCCAATACAGAAAGCTTCAAAGACTTGCAATTTGGGCAGGTCAAGTCAAGAGCAGAACTAAGAGAGCTCTGAGACAAAAGGCAATAATCCAGTGGCTGAGAAAATTCACTAAACACCACAACTTCCCAAGAAAAGGGGGGTGTCCGCTCACAGCCATCATCCTGGTGGACAGGAAACACTCCTGCCCATCGCCAACCCCATAGCCCAGAGCTGCCCCAGACAACCCAGTGTGACAGAAGCGCTTCAAATAACAGGCACACACCACAAAACTGGGCATGGACATTAGCCTTCCCTGCAACCTCAGCTGATTGTCCCAGAGTTGGGAAGGTGGAGCAGTGTGAATTAACAAAGCCCCATTCAGCCATCATTTCAGCAGACTGGGAGCCTCCCTACACAGCCCAGCAGCCCAGAACTGCCTTGGGGGGACGGCACTCACCTGTGACATAGCACAGTCATCCCTCAACAGAGGACCCGGGGTGCACAGCCTGGAAGAGGGGCCCACTTGCAAGTCTCAGGAGCCATACGCCAATACCAAGGACTTGTGGGTCAGTGGCAGAGACAAACTGTGGCAGGACCGAACTGAAGGATTAGACTATTGCAGCAGCTTTAAAACTCTAGGATCACCAGGGAGATTTGATTGTTAGGGCCACACCCCCCTCCCTGACTGCCCAGAAACACGCCCCATATACCGGGCAGGCAACACCAACTACACACACAAGCTTGGTACACCAATTGGACCCCACAAGACTCACTCCCCCACTCACCAAAAAGGCTAAGCAGGGGAGAACTGGCTTGTGGAGAACAGGTGGCTCGTGGACGCCACCTGCTGGTTAGTTAGAGAAAGTGTACTCCACGAAGCTGTAGATCTGATAAATTAGAGATAAGGACTTCAATTGGTCTACAAATCCTAAAAGAACCCTATCAAGTTCAGCAAATGCCACGAGGCCAAAAACAACAGAAAATTATAAAGCATATGAAAAAACCAGACAATATGGATAACCCAAGCCCAAGCACGCAAATCAAAAGATCAGAAGAGACACAGCAACTAGAGCAGCTACTCAAAGAACTAAAGATGAACAATGAGACCATAGTACGGGAGACAAAGGAAATCAAGAAGACCCTAGAAGAGCATAAAGAAGACATTGCAAGACTAAATAAAAAAATGGATGATCTTATGGAAATTAAAGAAACTGTTGACCAAATTAAAAAAATTCTGGACACTCATAGTACAAGACTAGAGGAAGTTGAGCAACGAATCAGTGACCTGGAAGATGACAGAATGGAAAAAGAAAGCATAAAAGAAAGAATGGGGAAAAAAATTGAAAAAATCGAAATGGACCTCAGGGATATGATAGATAATATGAAACATCCGAATATAAGACTCAATGGTGTCCAGAAGGGGAAGAAAAGGGTAAAGGTCTAGGAAGAGTATTCAAAGAAATTGTTGGGGAAAACTTCCCAAATCTTCTAAACAACATAAATACACAAATCATAAATGCTCAGCGAACTCCAAATAGAATAAATCCAAATAAACCCACTCCGAGACATATACTGATCACACTGTCAAACACAGAAGAGAAGGAGCAAGTTCTGAAAGCAGCAAGAGAAAAGCAATTCACCACATACAAAGGAAACAGTATAAGACTAAGTATTGACTACTCAGCAGCCACCATGGAGGCGAGAAGGCAGTGGCACGATATATTTAAAATTCTGAGTGAGAAAAATTTCCAGCCAAGAATACTATATCCAGCAAAGCTCTCCTTCAAATTTGAGGGAGAGCTTAAATTTTTCACAGACAAACAAATGCTGAGAGAATTTGCTAACAAGAGACCTGCCCTACTGGAGATACTAAAGGGAGCCCTACAGACAGAGAAACAAAGAAAGGACAGAGAGACTTGGAGAAAGCTTCAGTACTAAAGAGATTCGGTATGGGTACAATAAAGGATATTAATAGAGAGAGGGGAAAAATATGACAAACATAAACCAAAGGATAAGATGGCTGATTCAAGAAATGCCTTCACGGTTATAACGTTGAATGTAAATGGATAAAACTCCCCAATTCAAAGATTTAGATTCGCAGAATGGATCAAAAAAAATGAACCATCAATATGTTGCATACAAGAGACTCATCTTAGACACAGGGACACAAAGAAACTGAAAGTGAAAGGATGGAAAAAAATATTTCATGCAAGCTACAGCCAAAAGAAAGCAGGTGTAGCAATATTAATCTCAGATAAAATAGACTTCAAATGCAGGGATGTTTTGAGAGACAAAGAAGGCCACTACATACTAATAAAAGGGGCAATTCAACAAGAAGAAATAACAATCGTAAATGTCTATGCACCCAATCAAGGTGCCACAAAATACATGAGAGAAACACTGGCAAAACTAAAGGAAGCAATTGATGTTTCCACAATAATTGTGGGAGACTTCAACACATCACTCTCTCCTATAGATAGATCAACCAGACAGAAGACCAATAAGGAAATTGAAAACCTAAACAATCTGATAAATGAATTAGATTTAACAGACATATACAGGACATTACATCCCAAATCACCGGGATACACATACTTTTCTAGTGCTCATGGAACTTTCTCCAGATAGATCATATGCTGGGACATAAAACAAGCTTCAATAAATTTAAAAAGATTGAAATTATTCAAAGCACATTCTCTGACCACAATGGAATACAATTAGAAGTCAATAACCATCAGAGACTTAGAAAATTCACAAATACCTGGAGGTTAAACAACACACTCCTAAACAGTCAGTGGGTTAACGAAGAAATAGCAAGAGAAATTGCTAAATATATAGAGACGAATGAAAATGAGAACACAACACACCAAAACCTATGGGATGCAGCAAAAGCAGTGCTAAGGGGGAAATTTATAGCACTAAACGCACATATTAAAAAGGAAGAAAGAGCCAAAATCAAAGACCTAATGGATCAACTGAAGAAGCTAGAAAATGAACAGCAAACCAATCCTAAACCAAGTAGAAGAAAAGAAATAACAAGGATTAAAGCAGAAATAAATGACATAGAGAACAAAAAAACAATAGAGAGGATAAATATCACCAAAAGTTGGTCCTTTGAGAAGATCAACAAGATTGACAAGCCCCTAGCTAGACTGACAAAATCAAAAAGAGAGAAGACCCATATAAACAAAATAATGAATGAAAAAGGTGACATAACTGCAGATCCTGAAGAAATTAAAAAAATTATAAGAGGATATTATGAACAACTGTATGGCAACAAACTGGATAATGTGGAAGAAATGGACAATTTCCTGGAAACATATGAACAACCTAGACTGACCAGAGAAGCAATAGAAGACCTCAACCAACCCATCACAAGCAAAGAGATCCAATCAGTCATCAAAAATCTTCCCACAAATAAATGCCCAGGGCCAGATGGCTTCACAGGGGAATTCTACCAAACTTTCCAGAAAGAACTGACACCAATCTTACTCAAACTCTTTCAAAACATTGAAGAAAATGGAACACTACCTAACTCATTTTATGAAGCTAACATCAATCTAATACCAAAACCAGGCAAAGATGCTACAAAAAAGGAAAACTACCGGCCAATCTCCCTAATGAATATAGATGCAAAAATCCTCAACAAAATACTTGCAAATCGAATCCAAAGACACATTAAAAAAATCATACACCATGACCAAGTGGGGTTCATTCCAGGCATGCAAGGATGGTTCAACATAAGAAAATCAATCAATGTATTACAACACATTAACAAGTCAAAAGGGAAAAAACAATTGATCATCTCAATAGATGCTGAAAAAGCATTTGACAAAATCCAACATCCCTTTTTGATAAAAACACTTCAAAAGGTAGGAATTGAAGGAAACTTCCTCAACATGATAAAGAGCATATATGAAAAACCCACAGCCAGCATAGTACTCAATGGTGAGAGACTGAAAGCCTTCCCTCTAAGATCAGGAAGAAGACAAGGATGCCCGCTGTCACCACTGTTATTCAACATTGTGCTGGAAGTGCTAGCCAGGGCAATCCAGCAAGACAAAGAAATAAAAGGCATCCAAATTGGAAAAGAAGAAGTAAAACTGTCATTGTTTGCAGATGATATGATCTTATATCTAGAAAACCCTGAGAAATCGACGATACAGCTACTAGAGCTAATAAACAAATTTAGCAAAGTAGCGGGATACAAGATTAATGCACATAAGTCAGTAATGTTTCTATATGTTAGAAATGAACAAACTGAAGAGACACTCAAGAAAAAGATACAATTTTCAATAGCAACTAAAAAAATCAAGTACCTAGGAATAAACTTAACCAAAGATGTAAAAGACCTATACAAAGAAAACTATATAACTCTACTAAAAGAAATAGAAGGGGACCTTAAAAGATGGAAAAATATTCCATGTTCATGGATAGGAAGGCTAAATGTCATTAAGATGTCAATTCTACCCAAACTCATCTACAGATTCAATGCAATCCCAATCAAAATTCCAACAACCTACTTTGCAGACTTGGAAAAGCTAGTTATCAAATTTATTTGGAAAGGGAAGATGCCTCGAATTGCTAAAGACACTCTAAAAAAGAAAAACGAAGTGGGAGGACTTACACTCCCTGACTTTGAAGCTTATTATAAAGCCACAGTTGCCAAAACAGCATGGTACTGGCACAAAGATAGACTTATAGATCAATGGAATCGAATTGAGAATTCAGAGATAGACCCTCAGATCTATGGCCGACTGATCTTTGATAAGGCCCCCAAAGTCACTGAACTGAGTCATAATGGTCTTTTCAACAAATGGGGTTGGGAGAGTTGGCTATCCGTATCCAAAAGAATGAAAGAGGACCCCTACCTCACCCCCTACACAAAAATTAACTCAAAATGGACCAAAGATCTCAATATAAAAGAAAGTACCATAAAACTCCTAGAAGATAATGTAGGAAAACATCTTCAAGACCTTGTATTAGGCGGCCACTTCCTAGACTTTACACCCAAAGCACAAGCAACAAAAGAGAAAATAGATAAATGGGAACTCCTCAAGCTTAGAAGTTTCTGCACCTCAAAGGAATTTCTCAAAAAGGTAAAGAGGCAGCCAACTCAATGGGAAAAAATTTTTGGAAACCATGTATCTGACAAAAGACTGATATCTTGCATATATAAAGAAATCCTACAACTCAATGACAATAGTACAGTCGGCCCAATTATAAAATGGGCAAAAGATATGAAAAGACAGTTCTCTGAAGAGGAAATACAAATGGCCAAGAAACACATGAAAAAATGTTCAGCTTCACTAGCTATTAGAGAGATGCAAATTAAGACCACAATGAGATACCATCTAACACCGGTTAGAATGGCTGCCATTAAACAAATGGAAACTACAAATGCTGGAGGGGATGTGGAGAAATTGGAACTCTTATTCATTGTTGGTGGGACTGTATAATGGTTCAGCCACTCTGGAAGTCAGTCTGGCAGTTCCTTAGAAAACTATATATAGAGTTACCATTCGATCCAGTGATTGCACTTCTCGGTATATACCTGGAAGATCGGAAAGCAGTGACACGAACAGATATCTGCACTCCAGTGTTCATAGCAGCATTATTCACAATTGCCAAGAGATGGAAACAACCCAAATGTCCTTCAACAGATGAGTGGATAAATAAAATGTGGTAGATACACACGATGGAATACTACGCGGCAGTAAGAAGGAACGATCTCATGAACCATATGACAACATGGATGAACCTTGAAGACATAATGCTGAGCGAAATAAGCCAGGCACAAAAAGAGAAATATTATATGCTACCACTAATGTGAACTTTGAAAAATGTAAAACAAATGGTTTATAATGTAGAATGTAGGGGAACTAGCAATAGAAAACAATTAAGGAAGGGGGATCAATAATCCAAGAAGAACAGATAAGCTATTTAACGTTCTGGGGATGCCCAGGAATGAGTATGGTCTGTTAATTTCTGATGGATATAGTAGGAACAAGTTCACAGAAATGTTGCTATATTAGGTAACTTTCTTGGGGTAAAGTAGGAACATGTTGGAAGTTAAGCAGTTATCTTAGGTTAGTTGTCTTTTTCTTACTCCCTTGTTATGGTCTCTTTGAAATGTTCTTTTATTGTATGTTTGTTTTCTTTTTAACTTTTTTTTCATACAGTTGATTTAAAAAAGAAGGGAAAGTTAAAAAAAAAAAAAAAAGAAAAACAAGGAAAAAAAAAGATGTAGTGCCCCCTTGAGGAGCCTGTGGAGAATGCAGGGGTATTCGCCTACCCCACCTCCATGGTTGCTAACATGACCACAGACATAGGGGACTGGTGGTTTGATGGGTTGAGCCCTTACCATAGGTTTTACCCTTGGGAAGACGGTTGCTGCAAAGGAGAGGCTAGGCCTCCCTATGGTTGTGCCTAAGAGCCTCCTCCCGAATGCCTCTTTGTTGCTCAGATGTGGCCTTCTCTCTCTGGCTAAGCCAACTTGAAAGGTGAAATCACTGCCCTCCCCCCTACGTGGGATCAGACACCCAGGGGAGTGAATCTCCCTGGCAACGTGGAATATGACTCCCGGGGAGGAATGTAGACTTGGCATCGTGGGACGGAGAACATCTTCTTGACCAAAAGGGGGATGTGAAAGGAAATGAAATAAACTTCAGTCGCAGAGAGATTCCCAAAGGAGCCGAGAGGTCACTCTGGTGGGCACTCTTACGCACACTTTAGACAACCCTTTTTAGGTTCTAAAGAATTGGGGTAGCTGGTGGTGGATACCTGAAACTATCAAACTACAACCCAGAACCCATGAATCTCGAAGACAGTTGTATAAAAATGTAGCTTATGAGGGGTGACAATGGGATTGGGAAAGCCATAAGGACCACACTCCACTTTGTCTAGTTTATGGATGGATGAGTAGAAAAATAGGGGAAGGAAACAAACAGACAAAGGTACCCAGTGTTCTTTTTTACTTCAATTGCTGTTTTTCACTCTAATTATTATTCTTGTTATTTTTGTGTGTGTGCTAATGAAGGTGTCAGGGATTGATTTAGGTGATGAATGTACAACTATGTAATGGTACTGTAAACAATCGAAAGTACGATTTGTTTTGTATGACTGCGTGGTATGTGAATATATCTCAATAAAATGAAGATAAAAAAAAGATGATTGTATAACTGTATAACTTTTACAGTGTGACTGTGTAATTGTGAAAAACAACTGGCACTCCCTTTATCTAGTGTATGGACAGACGAGTGAGAAAATAAATACAATAAATAAATAAAAAAAAATCATATTGTGGAAGCATATTCAATGTAATGGAAAAATGTTCACAGCATATCATTTGATGAAAAAGGCAAGATATAATACAGAATGGGCAATTCAATTTCAACATATGAAAGAAGGCAGTGGTGTGACATATTTAAAATTCTGAAAGAGAAAAATTGCCAGCCAGGTATTCTTTATCCAGCAAAGCTCTCCTTCAAATTGAGGGAGAGCTTCAAATTTTCACAGACAAACAAATGCTGAGAGAATTTGTTAACAAGAGACTTACCCTACCAGAAATAGTAAAGGGAGCTCTACCAGCTGAGAAAAAAAGACAGGAGAGAGAAGTCTGGAGAAGGGTGCAGAACTGAAGAGTATTATTAATGGTAACTAATTGAAAATGGAAATAGAGAGAGGGAAAAAATAGATCTGACAAATAAAAACCAAAGGATAAGATGGCTGATTCAAGAGAACTGCCTTCACAGTAGTAACATTGAATATGAATGGATTAAACTCACCAATTAAAAGATATAAATTTGCATAATGGATTTAAAATATGAGCTATCAATATGCTGTTTACAAGAGACTCATCTTAGACCCAGAGACACAGATCGATTGAAAGTGAAACGATGGAAAAAAATATTCCGTGCAAGCTACAGCCAAAAGAAAGCAGGGGTAGCAATACTAAAATTGGATAAAATAGACTTTAAATGCAAGGATCTCATAAGAGACAAAGAAGGACACTATATACTAATAAAAGGGACAATTCACCAAGAAGAATAGCAATCAAAATGTTTATGCACCCAATCAAGGAGCTTCAAAGTACATGAGACAAACATTGGCTGAAGGAAGCAATAGATGTTTCCACAATAATCGTGGGAGACTTCAATATGCCACTTTTTCCTATAGACAACAACCAGACAGAGAACAAATAAGGAAACTGAGAACCTAAACAATGTGATCAATGAATTGGACTTAACAGACATATAGAGCATTACATCCCAAAATTACCAGGATATACATTCTTCTCTAGTGCTCATGGAACTTTCTCCATGATACGTCATATGATGGGGAATAAAACAAGCCACAATACATTTTAAAATATTGAAATTATTCAAAGCACATTGGAATGACCAGAATGGAATGCAACTAGAAGTCATTCACCATCAGAGATATAGAACATTCACAAATATATGGAGGTTAAACAACACACTCCTAAATAATCAGTGGGTCAAAGAAGAAATTGCCAAAGAAACTGCTAAATATCTAGAGACAAATGAAAATGAGAACACAACATATCAAAACTTAAGGGATGTAGCAAAAGTGGTATTGAGGGGGAAATTTGTAGCTCTAAATGCATACATTAAAAAGGAAGAAAGAGCTAAAATCAAAGAACTAATGGAACAACTTAAGAAGCTATTAAATGAAAGCAAACTACTCTTAAAGCAAGGAGAAGGAAAGAAATAACAAGGATTAAAGCAGAAATAAATGACATGGAGAACAACAACAACAACAACAACAACAACAACAAATAGAATCAATAAAACCAAAAGTTGGTTCTCTGAGAAGATCAAGATTGACAAACCCTTAGCTAGACTGAAAAATTCAAAAAGAGAGAAGACCCAAATAAACAAAATAATAAATGAGAAGGGGGGACATTACTTCAGATCCTGAAGAAATTTAAAAAATCCTAAGAGGATACTATGAACAAATGTACACCAACAAACTAGACAATTTAGAGGAAATGGATAATTTCCTGGAAACACATGAACAACCTAGACTGATCAGAGAAGAAATAGAAGACCTCAACAAACCAATCACAAGTAAAGAGATCCAATCAGTCATCAAAAACCTTCCTACAAATAAAACCTAGGGCCAGATGGCTGCACAGTGAAATTCTATCAAACTTTCCAAAAAGAACTGACACCCTTCCTACTCAAAGTCTTTCAAAAAAATTGAAGAAAATGGAATACTGCCTAACTCATTTTATGAAGCCAACATCACTCTAATACCAAAACCAGATAAAGATTCTATAGGAAAGGAAAACTACAGGCCAATCTCCCCAAAAATACAGGAATGCAAAAATTCTCAACAAAATACTTGCAAATAGAATCCAAACACACATTTGAAGAATCATAGCACTACGACCAAGTGTAGTTCATTCCAAGAATGCAAGGGGGATTCAACATAAGAAAATCAATCAATGTAATACAACACATTAACACATTGAAAGGGAAAAATCAAATGATCATCTCAACAAATGCTGAAAAAGCATTCAAGAATATTCCACATTCTTTTTTGATAAAATCACTTCAAAAGGTAGGAATTGAAGGAAGCTTCCTCAATATGATAAAGGGCATATATGAAAAACCCACAGGCAGGATGGAACTCAATGGTGAGAGACTGAAAGCCTTCCCTCTAAGATTGGGAACAAGACAAGGATACATGCTGTCACCACTATTATTCAGTATTTTGCTAGAAGTTCTAGCCAGAGCAATTCAGCAAGACCAAGAAATAAAAGGCATCCAAATTGGAAAAGAAGAAGTAAAACTGTCATTATTTGCAGATGATATGATCTTATATTTGGAAAACCCTGAGAAATTGATGACACAGCTACTTGAGCTAATAAACAAATTCAACAAATAGACAGGATACAGGATTAATCCACGTAAGTCAGTAATGTTCTTATACACTAGAAATGACCTAATAGAGGAGATACTCAAAAGAAAGATTCCATTCACAATTAGCAACTAAAAAAATCAAGTACCTCAGAATAAACTTAAACAAGGATGCAGAAGACCTCTATACAGAAAATTACATAACTTTATGAAAAGAAATAAAAGGGGACCTAAAGAGATGGAAAGATATTCTGTGTTCATGGATACAAAGGCTAAATGTCATTAAGATATCAATCCTACCCAAACTGATCTACAGATTCAGTGCAATTCCAATGAAAATTCCAACAACCTACTTTGCAGACTTGGAAAAGCCAGTTATCAAATTTATTTGGAAGGGAAAGTTGCCTTGAATTGCCAAAAATATTAGAAAAAAAAGAAAACAAAGTGGGAGGACTTACACTTCCTGGCTTTGAAACCTACTATAAAGCCAGAATAGTAGAAACAGCATGGTATTGGCACAAAGATAGACATATTGAACAATGGAATCATATTGAGAGTTCAGAAGTAGACCCCCCAGATCTATGGTCTACTGATTTTTCATAAGGCCCCCAAGTCCACTGAGCTGGGACAGAGCAGTCTGTTCAACAAATGGGTCTGGAAGAACAGGATATCCATACCAAAACAATGAAAGAGGACCCCTACCTCACATCCTATACAAAAATTAACTCAAGGTGGGTTAAAGACTTCAAAATAAGAGATAGTACCATAAAACTACTAGAAGACAATGTAGGGAAACAAACCAAGACCTGCTATTAGGAGGTCACTTCTTGGAACTTACACCCAAAGCACAAGCAATGAAAGTAAAAGTAGATAAATGGAAACTCCTCAAAATCAAAAGCTTCTGTACCTCAAAAGAATTTGTCAAAAAGGTGAAGAGGCAGCCAATGCAATGGGAGAAAATATTTGGAAGCCATGTATCTGATAAGAGTGTGATATCTTGCATATATACAAAGTCCTGCAACTCAACGACAATAGTACGAACAGCCCAATTATAAAATGGGCAAAAGATATGAAAAGACATTTCTCCAAAGAGGAATAAAAATGGCTAAAAAACATGAAAAAATGTTAATCTTCACTAGCTATTAGGGAGATGCAAATCAAGACCACAATGAGATATCTCACATAAGAATGGCTGCCATTAAAAAAACAGGAAACAATAAATACTGGAGAGGTTGTGGAGAAATTGGAACTCTTATTCATTGCTGGTGGGACTGTGTAATGGTACAGCCACTCCAGAAGACACTTTGGCATTTCCTCAGAAAACTATATATTGAGTTACCCTATGAAGATCTGAAAGCAGTAACACAAACAGATATTTCCACACCAATGTTCATAACAGCATTGTTTACAATTTTCAAGAGGTGGAAACAATGCAAATGTCCTACAACAGATGAGTGGATAAATAAAATGTGGTAGATACACACAATGGAATACTATGCAATGGTAAGAAGGAACAAAGTCCTGAAACATATGACAACATGGATGAACCTTGAAGATATAATGCTGAGTGAAATAACCCAGACACAAAAGGAGATATTGTATGTTACCACTAATGTGAACTCTGTGAAAAATGTAAAATAAATGTCTTATAATGTAGAATTGAGGGGACCTAGAGTTAGACAGAAGCCATTGAAGGGGAGTGATAATGTAATGTGAACAGATATGATAATGGGGTGACCAACACTACACTAATACTAGGGATGAGAATTAGCAGCTGATAAGACCTCTGGGATGTATTATAATTGTTTAAAGTTGAGAGTGATGAAGATTATACAACTAAGTGAAGATAATGTAAGAAACTGACCGTTTAGCCTGGGATAGAATACATATTAAGTGAAATTAGGAACCCACTACTTAATAAATCAAGCCCTTGACTTGAGGCTTGCTCTTGTGTAACTTAGGGCTATATAAATGGGAGGATGAGCCCTCCTAAAATTATGCCTAAGAGGCACATTCCAGGGAACCTCTTTTGTTGCTCAGATGTGGCCTTTCTCTCTCTAAGCCCAACTCAGCAAATAAATTTATTAACCTCCCCACTACAAGGGATATGACTCTCAGGGGAATGAATCTCCCTGGTGACATGGTACATGACTCCCGGGAATGAGCCTGGCCCTGGCAGTGAGGGATTGAAAATGCCTACTTGACCAAAAGTGGGAAAAAAAGAAAGGTAACAAGCTGAGGTCACAGTGGCTGAGAGATCCCAAATAGAGTCGGAAGGCTATCTTGGAAATTTCTCTTATGCAAGCTCTGGCTAGACATTCCAAATGAACACAGTATGCCATGCCTACCAAAAGTAGTCCCCAAATACCTAGGTACCTCCCTGAGATTCTATAAAGGATTTACTCACTAAGTTTTATCTCTCAGAAACTTAAGTCCACCAGAGTGTTTCTATGCCAGACAGGTCCTAAAACCCAGAGGCAACAGCCTCTTTAAGATCAATGATTAGATGTAGCCCCCTTCCCCATACAGTCAACACCCCCTTTCAATATGAACAAGTTAGGGTGCTCACTGCCCAGATACCCCTGAAGATGGAGAAAGAGATTGAGAGGAAGGGGTAGCAACAAACAAGATAAGATTTAACAAAGTTTAAGAATACTGAAACTTTATATAAATATATATGTGTATATATATATTTTTTTAGATTCTGGGGTGTTGGAATAGCTGGAAGGAGGTAAATGACATGGTGGAACTAGAACCTGTAACATCCTTTGAAATTTGCTCTACAGCTATTCATTGAATTGTTCTTTGAAAGTCTTCACCTTTTTGTATATGCCCTATATTGCATGATAAGGAAAGAACTGAAACTGTGGAACTTAACCCATAACAATTTTTGAAACTACCTATATAATTACTTGTTGAGCTGTACATCAGAAGTTAACACCTTTCTCTATGCATGTCATATTTTACAATAATGGAAATAGCTGAAGTTGTGCAACTGTGACCCATGATATTCTTTGACATTTGCTCTCTAACTACTTGTTAAATTGTGCTTTGAAAGTTATCACTGTTAGTTATACATGTTAAAGTTCACAATTAAAAAATGCATTAAAAAAATGTAATGGCTCTTTTAATTGCTATGTCAATAATGGACCAGGTAGGTTTTAAGGCATACAGTGTTATTGGGAATCAATTGCATCATTACATAATAATAATTGTAATTATTATTATTTATTGGCAAGATATAACAAATATGATCCTGTATACATGTAATAATATTGCCTCAAAGAAAAGAACTAAGAGCAAAAAAAGAATTAAAAGGATAAAACTGACAATTCCAAAATTGTTATGGGAAATTTCAGCATAGCCCTCTTAGTAATTGTATAGATCCATTGTTTGGTATGGATAGAAAAGTCTTAAACTGCACAAAACTTAGTTTATAATGGTTGGTATAAAGTTTGGTATAATGGTTAAATGTAGATACTTACACCCAACAAATAGAAAATACTCACATGTAACACTGAGTTACAAATCAAGCAAATACCAATAAATCAACAGTACACAGCTCACACTCTGACCACAGTCCAATTACATTAAAAATCAGTAATAAAAAAAAAATCCCAAATACTCATACCTTCTGAAGTTAAAAAAAGTAATTCATGTGCCAAATATTTACAACTGAATAGCAAGAGGGAAGTGTATAGCTTCAAATGCATGTATTAGAAAAGACTGAAAATGAATTAATTAGGCATCAACTCAAGATGAGAAAAAAAAAAGGGAACCACAAAGAATAGCCAAAGAAAGTAGAAGGAAGGAATAAAGAAAAGTGAAGCTATTAATTAGAATTCCGGAAAATAAGTGAGGAAACGCAAACCAAACACTAATTTGTTAAAAAAAAAAAAAAAAAAACTCCAACAAGGTGAAGGAAGAAAAAACAGAGAAAACATAAACAATATTAAGAGTGAAAAAGAGGAACAAAATGAGATATTAAAATTCACACGTATATGACAATATAAGAAAATTCCTCTTTTAGGCAAACTTCTTCGGAAAAAAAGGACCCATTCTTTCATTTTATGAGTTAATTATAATCTTTTTATCAAAACTAGGCAAAGGCAAAAGGGGAGTGAAATTGAAAGGACAATCTCATCTGTAAACATATGAAAAATCATGAATAAGTATTAATAAACTGAATATAGCTATGTATATTAAAGAAAAAAATCACAACACATGACTAAAGTTGATCCAAAATGGGCATATAGTTTATCATTAATATGATATCCCAGTTAACATATTTAAAAAGAAAAATCATATGTTCATCTGCATATATGCAGAACAAGCATTCAGTAAAACACCACTGCATGATTAACAAAAAAAAGATCCTCTTAGTAAGCTGTAATTGAAGGAAAACTTCTTTTGTAACCTTTTAATGATATCTACAAAAAATGAAACACACTTTAGATTTAGTAGTAAAACTTTAGAAGCATTCTCATTAAAATTAGAAAAAGATGTCCAATCTTACAACTTGTATTAGATACTGTACCTGTTCTACCAGCATAGTAAAACAAGATTTAAGGATTGGCAATTAAAAAAAAAAAAAGAAACATATCTGTAACACACAGACACACACACACACACACACACACACACACACACACACACACACACACACGAGGAAGATACACCAAATGTGAAGTGCATAGCCAGCAAAGCTAAATGACTTGCCTAAGGGCGTACAACTAGTAAGTAGAAGAGCCAGGTTCTGGCTCCAAAGTCTGGACTCAACCACTCCTATGCTACTGTCTAATAACCAAGAGAGTAGAGAAAAACTCGATTCTCCTCAGTTGCAATCCATATTGCAGACTTGCTTCTTATAAGTTGCCAGGCCTGCTAAAGAATTAACTGAATGAAAAAACAAAAACAAAATATAGTATCAGCAAAATTTTATAGTTTTTTTCTGCTAGGTTTGGTTCTTCCTGTTTTTAGATTTTTCCAGTTTTTTTGTATGAGAAACAATGCCCCAATGAATATTTTTGGTCTGTGTATGTATAAGTTGTTTCCTTTTAAGTTTATTTCCTTTAGATTTTCATGAGTGGTGTTCATAGGTCAAAAGTTGTGAATATTTTATTGCTATTAAATATATTGGCAAATTTCTTCCTAAAGCAATAAGTAAGTTTGATACACACATAGTAAGTGAATTTCTAAATATGTGAGTAACTCATTAATTAAGGGCTACTTTAAATGGTGCTTACACTTACTGTATTCTATTAACTCATGAATTAAGGGCTACTTTAACTGGTGCTTACACTTATGTAGCAGTGTTCTACTAACTCATATTTTTAAGAAATAGTTTTGATTGCAGAAGAAGCTGCTAAACAAATGGGGTGGGATGGGGGGATGATTTGGGTGTTCTTTGTTCACTTTTATTTTTTATTCTTGTTCTGGTTCTTTCTGATGTAAGGAAAATGTTCAGAGATAGATTGTGGTGATGAACACATAACTATGTTATCATACTGCGGACAGTGGATTGTATACATGGATGATGGTATGGTGTGTGAATGTATTTCAATAAAACTGAATTTAATGAAAAAAAAGAAGCTGCTAATAATTTTACTTGTATTTTTGTTACATTATTTTATTAGCATACATGTAACTATTATTATTAAAGCTAGATGTTGGAGGCTTAATCCTACAAGTCTGTCTACTTCTTTTCTACTCTGTCATACTTTTTATTGTTAATCTTGGAGCATTTTATGTTCCCTTGTTGGTGAGTAAGTAGAAACATAACATGCTCAGTATGTATAATTTCTCTAGTATAGAGAGGGTGTGGATAAAGAAGATATTAGAGAGTTATTTCTCCAATTTTGGTTTGAATTTTCTCTCCTTATACTCTTGAATCCTTATTCTTTTGTTTTCTTCTTATTTATTTTCCAGATTAAATGCATTTATGGGAAAAGAAAAATTGGATGGTGAAATAATTGTAGACTATTGTAACGCTACAATGGATTCCTCAGTGGAAAACAACATGTACGTAAACAAAGTGTGGGTTCAATGTGAGAATGAAAGTTGTTTGAAATGGAGATTGCTGTCAAGTGAGGATGCAGCTAAAGTTGATCACAATGAACCATGGTACTGCTTCATGAACACTGATCTGAAATATAACAGATGTGCTATTTCTGAAGAAGACTTTCCTGAAGAGTCTCAGCTTCATCAGAGTGGATTTAAGATTGTCTATTCACAGCTCCCTCTTGGAAGCCTGGTTTTGGTAAAATTACAAAATTGGCCAAGGTAAGGTGTTTGTTGTTGTTTTATATTAAGTAAGGTTTAATGTTACTAGGTTTATGAATTTTAGTAATCTTAAAAAATCAACTCTTAGATTTGTTGATTTTCTCTATTGTTTGCTTGATTTATATTTATTGATTTTCTGATCTCATTCTTGCCCCTATTTCTTTGTTTTTAATTTATACTTTTTTTCTAGTTTCTTAGATTGGAATCTTAAGTCACTGAATTTAAATACTTTTCCCCCAATATAAGCAATTAAGTCTCTAAATTTCTCTCAAAGCACTGCTTTAGCTACATTCCCACAAATATTCACTGCTATATTTTATTGTCATTCAGTTTTAAATATTTCCTAATTTTCTTTGTGATTTCATCTTTGAAATGAGTTATTTGAAAGTGTATTTATAAATTACCAAATATTTGGGGATTTTTTAAATATCTTATGGTTACTGAGTTAAATTACTGTAGTCAGTTCCACTGACTCTTATTTTATGACCCAGCATGTCCTATCCTGTGAATTTCATGTGCAGGTGAAAAGAATGTGTAGTTTGCAATTGTTGCATGGATGCCTAAAATAATTTTTTTTTCTCTAAATTTCTGTAGTTTTACTAGTATATATCTAAGTGTTTCCCAATCTGGGGTGATTTTCCAAGGTATGCAGTGGGCACTTGGAGCATATAGTTTCAAGTCTTTTTTATTTCAGTTAAGTTTTCTTAAATTGAATGTGTTATATTTGTTCTGTTCCATTTGCTTTGATTTGGAGGGGGGTTCAAATATTACTTATGGTGGATCTTCTTTGTCTATCTTTGGTATCACTTTTTTCATCTTTCAGAGTCTTCTACTATTTGCTTTGTATATAAAACCCAGGATTTTTAGGTATACTTAGAGGGAAGAATAGAGAAGTTTGTCTACTTCATCTTGTCTGGAACCAGAAATTGCAGAATAGATTTTTTTTTTTTAGCTTTGTTGTAGCTAAAAAAAAAAAAAGAACAAAAACAAAAAAACCATCCTCTGTTGCTTTCTCAAAGTATCAAAAATATGGACTTGTATTTTCTGAGATTTCCTGACTGTTTTCCTCCCCCACTTTTATTTGTACTTTCTTTTTCCTTTGTTGTTATTGGACACGTCTTCCTCAATTTGGATTATACTCCCAGCAGTTTCTCATCAGTGTGGGTTTTTGTCTTTGAAAGGAGCTTTATTGATTAACTTTAAGTATTCATAGGGCCCAGACTGCTCCAACACTTTCAGCTTTGATTGTGATTCTTCCTCCCAGTTTTCGTTGCTATTCTCTATTTGACCAACTGCACTTTCCAGTGAGTACCTGTTGTCAATTTTGAGATTCTCCTTTCTCAAAGCCATCAGACCTCTGATTGCCTTCCCCTTCCCATCCTGCTTCCTCTCACATGGATACTAAAAATATGTGATCCTGTAGCTGTCATTAGTTTGTACCTGCCTGCTTCTATTTTGGTATTCATGTGGATAGCTTGTCACTTAGTTTTGTTTTAAATATTGTTTGTCAGATTATGGTAATAGTTACTCTATCTGTATTTATGGGGGACTTTCAAGAGATTCTGAGACTAAACCACCGTTGCTACTATCTTCCCAGAATCACTTACTATTTTATATTACATTCTCCTACGTAACGTTCTCAAAGCTAGGATACTCTGGCTTTTATTACCTTGGATTTATTCATGCCCAGTATTCTCTAAGAAGAAAATAAGATGTATACTTTCATATAGAGACTATGATGGGCTTACTTCAACACACACACACATGTATGTATATACATACACACTCCTCAGGCCTTCAAGTAAACCCTAGATTTGTGTTCTTGTTCTGTCACTCACTGTCTTTGCAAATATGGCCTATCTGTCTTGAGATATTTGCCCAATGTTACTGAGGGCTTTTCTAGGGATCAAATGTGATAATATTACAAAGAAAATTATATTATGACTTTCATGTAATAATTAGAATAGACATCAATGACTAGATAATTATATAAGAACAAATATTTTAAAAGACATGAATGTGAAAACCCATTTTGTGAGGTTTTTTATGAAGATATTTGTCCCATATCATTTTTTATATCTAAAACTAGCATTTTGGAATCAGATTGTTTGTATTTTCTAATGGAAATTCTGAAGTCTCAATAACTCTAATCCAAGAAATAGATTAGTTTTTTGTCATTATGTCTGAAGTATTACGTTAGAAATTTGCAGTTTTGTATTGGTAACTAAGGTTAGGAATTGAAGCTACAACTGAAAAAGGTTTTACTCCAGTCCCTAAATTATCTCTAATCTATGATTAGGGCCAGCAAGATGCCTGCAAAATGCATTCATATCTACCTTCTTACTAATTGGAAAGAGCTAGTGTTTGGCTAAGTAGTCACCTATATTCCTCTTTACTAATAACAAATGAGCACAGACTGAAAATACATACTAACAAGCTCAAACCGAGTTATTGCTTATTCAGTAGCACAATACACAGAAAGATGACAGTATGTTTGCAATAGACTATAAAGATAGAGTGCACCTACTAGAAACAGTCAAATATCAGCTCTTGGTTAAGCAATTTTATAAATGTTGAAATTTTGAGTGGAAAAAACAGCTAGCTGTCTGTAGAGATACTTAACAGTATAACATTATCTGGGTCAAATCTCTCCGGCCTGTGGCTTAACACCCAGCTTTGAAGTCCCAGAAACTCAATCTTGTCAACATCTGAGTTATTCTCTCTCAGAAGAACTGACCCTCTCAAACAAAGCCAAAAAACTAAAAACAGACTGATTCAGAATCTAGAAATGCCTATTTAACATTTATATAAGAAAAAATAAATAATTATCAAGAGAATAGCACCTTTACTGTCTATGGGCAAGCTCCAAGGAAAATCAAATTATGGTAGAAAGACCTACCTCCACATTAAGACACAAGCATATATTTATGTACCTATGAAAACACATACACAGCCTCTTGCTTTGGATTTTGCCTGTATATGTGGAGGCAGGAAGGCACATCTGAATACACTTGGAAGGGAAAAACTATCTCCACAATATTTAAGCAGCTTTGATTTTTAAAATTATTCAAATGGCATTGTGTTCAGCTAGAAAGAGTCCAGAAGTTAAAAGGAAAGAATAACAATGCATTGCTCATTTAGCATAGTAAGACACACTACCACACAGCATCTGGGGCTCTATATTGGATACTACTTGAGTATATTTGCACAGAAGTTTTCCAAGTCTTTCTCGTAAGTATGAAAATTAATTTGTAGAAAATATATTCACATTCTAATATATTATAGTTCAGTTTAGTAAGAAAACAATGCCTTTAAGTTAACAAGCCAATTCAGTGAAGCTTTTAATATATAATATATAAATTTATAAAAAAAGATTTTCTGTTAGGTGCTTTCAGTATTATAAAATATTATTTTATTACTTCTTGTTTATACTCTATTGCATACAGATTAAAATGCTTATAAACGTCTAAGTCTAGATGGGAAACTTCCTCTTTCCATCAACCCCTGCAGTTAGGTGCAACTCAGGTTTTTTTTTTTAGCAAATATAATATCCAGTTAGTGATGATTCTAACTTATCCATTTTGTTTCCCACAATTAGTTTAGGAATGAGACCCAAGTAAAGTTTGCTGCCCTCTTAAGCATGCAAACCTCAGTTTAAAAATAAGTAATGTCTTTCTTATTGGATATAAATACTTGACATCTGAAATAAAATTCTGTTGAGGGCATTAATGATCTTATTAAAGATCATTTCCACTGGATAACAAATGTGTAATAACATCAGCCTTTTCATGTATTTGCGCTTCTCTTGAGGTTACCTGTCCTGTAAGAATTCCCCTTTATCCTCCAATGGACTTCAACATCTAAATGGTTTCCATTTGACCTTGTTCTGTTTGTATGCTTAACTTGTCACCACCTACAGATTCTAAAATTGATCGTACGCTGCTATTGTAATGCTGATATCCTTGACATCAGGTTGCCTAGTCTTATACCCCCTCTCCACCTTTAAGCCCTCAAATAGTGCTTCAGAATTTCTCATCAATATGAAAGTGAAAAACCAGGAAGTAGAAGTGCAAAATGCACTAGCATGGTTGACAGTTTGGGAACTCAAATTGAGGTCACTGTGAGGGCAAAAAATGGGCATCAGCTTTCTTCAGTCACAGCAAGTCAGAAAAGAGGATGGATGTAGCAGATGGAGAGAAGTAATCATGTTTTCTGTGTCTGTCGCCTATGCTCATCTTTTCCTGCAGTTTGGTACACTCACTTTTAGCAAAGATATACAGACTAGAAGTCAGACAATTCCTTTATGCCACCTGAAGAAACACTGAAGTGCCCAGTTAGTTGGAGAGTCAACAATACTTTTCATCATTCATCTTTAAAATATTTAAAAATGCAATATTTTCTGTAACTTAACATTTTAAATAATGAACAGAAACTTTTTCCTCCATTGGAATATAATTTTTCTAGGAATCATCTCCATTTTATTTGTGTTTTGTAGAGTAATAACCTAAATTGAATACTCTCAGGTCCAAAAGATATTTGGCTTAAAAAGAAATTGTAGCATAATGTGATTAGAAAAGTAGCATCTCATCTTACACATAATAACTACAAAATATTTCTTTATTTCATGATCTAAGTGTTAGAAATACTGGGACTGTTTTACCCTGAGCAGAATAGGTACTACTTATAATTTAATCTTGCTTGGCAGTAATCCTTTAAAAAAAGTGCTATGAGTCTCTTACATTTTACAAAGAGTTTAACAAATGTAATAGCTATAGTTTGGTTGCTTTTAAAATAGCTTCTAATCAGGTTCAAGGACCCATTATTCCTCAATCTCCTGTAAATTGGGAGGTCTCCATTACAGCTGCCATTCATTCTTTTTCTTTTTTAAATGCAATTTTATTGAGATATAATCATATACCATATAATCCATCCAAAGTATGCAATCAATGGCTCATAGAATCATCATGGTGTGCATTCATCACCACAATCAATTTTAAAACATTTTCATTACTCCAAAATAAAGAAAATAAAAATAAAAGTAAAAATAAAAAAAGAACACCAAAAACATCCTGTATCCCTTATTCCCCCCCCCCATTATTTATATATTTTTTGTCTTTATTTTATTACTCATCTGCCCATACACTGGATAAAGGAGTGTCAGTCACAAGGTTTTCATAATCACATGGTCAGACAAGAAAAGCTATGTCATTATACAATCATCATCGAGAGTCAAGTCTACTGGATTACAGTTCAATGGATTCAAGTATTTCCTTCTAGCTATTCTAATACACTAGAAACTAAAAAGGAATATCTATATTATTCTTAAGAATAACCTCCAGAATGACCTGTTGACTCTATTTGAAATATCTTAGCCACTGAAACTTTATTTTGTTTCATTTCTTTTTCCCCTTTTGGTCCAGAAGACATTTTCAATCCAACAATGCCAGGGCCAGACTCATCCTGGGAGTCATGTCCCACATTGCCAGGAAGACTTATACCCTTGGGTGTCATGTCTCATGTACGGAAGAGGGTAGTGAGTTTATTTGCAGGTGGGAAGAGAAAAAGAGGCCACATCTGAGAACAAAAAGGGTTCTCTGGGAGTGATTCTTAGGCATAATTATAAGTAGGTGTTCCAGTTTCCTAAAGCCACCAGAAATGCAATATACCAGAAATGGATCAGCTTTTAGAATGGGGGTTCATTGGTTCCCAAATTCATAGTTCTAAGGCCATAAAAGTATCCAAACTAAGCCATCAGCAAGAGATCATCCTAAAGAAAGGCTGATGGTGTCCAAAACACCTCTGTAATCTGGGAAGGCACGTGACTGGCGTCTACTGATTCTTTGCTCCTGGGTTGCATTGCTCTCAGCTTCTGATTCCAGTGGCTTTCTCTCTCTAAGCATCTGTGGGTCCTCTCGTACCTTCTCCAGAGCAAACTTTGGATTTCATCTCCTGGCTTCCCTTGGCTCTCTCCAGGGTCTGGCTATTTCTGTGAGTCCTTGCTTAACATCTTCCGGAGTCTTTCTGACTGCACCTCCAAATGTCTGTGTCTGTGTTGATGCCAATAAACTAATTAAGACCCACCTTGAATGGGCGGGGTCACATCGCCATGGAAATAATCTAATCAAAAGTCTCACCTACGATTGGGTGGGTCACATCTCCATGGAAACAACCTAATCAAAAGATCCCACCCACAATAAGTCTGCATCTACAAGATTAGATTGTGAGGTACATAATAGATTCAAACCAGCACAGTAGGCTTAGCTTATGCTATTCATTCTTAGTCACTTATCTGCTGTTGAAGTCTTCTTTTTGGGTGGGTTCATTCAGAAATGTAGATTTCAACATTGGTTTAAAAAGTTAACTCTACTCAAGTTTTTTTTTTTAAGTACAATCTGCTAAGAATCACCAAGCAGTAAAGAGATACTTTCAGCATGAACCTGATAATAATCAAATGGTCTTCTTCATTTTTTTGTCCTGAACCTTCACTTAACTTTCCATTATAATTTCCAGTTCTTCTAAATTATTGGACTACTTTGGGTCCCACAGAGTTTGACTCCCTCTTACCTGATCTAGGGCTGCTGGGAAGTCCTCCATCTTCCATTCCCCCGACTGAGAGAGGCCTAAGAGCCACAGGACTCTGCTCAGCATACAGGGAGAAGCCTGGACACCCACTCCCTGGTAATGGTTGCGGTCTAGCCATCACCTCCTAGCAGCTAGCCTTTGCGACCTGATAGCTTCCCAGAGTCTAATTCTTTGCATTAAGGAGATTTAGCATGAAGTATTTTCATTATATTGTGTTGTTAACTTATGACCTGTAAAAACTTTTGTGGTTGGTTATGGAGTAAATGCATTACTATATTTATGATTTTATAACTTTAATATCAGTTGATAATTTTGTAAAATATCAACAAAGCCCTCAAATCCAAGCAATTTATGGATTTTGAAGTTTTGTGATTTCAGATTCTTTTATTGTATACTTTTTTTGCATAACTTTTTGTGTACTTCCTTTAGGTTTTAAAATTATCTAAACATCTAATTTATCTAGTTCCCATATAGATATATAAATGAAGCAAAGGATATTTTGTATCATTCTTTCTACTTCTCAGTTGCGTTAATTACCTTACATGTATATGACACTTTACAAGTTTTTGAAGCATGCATTCTTTTGAACTTTTTTAACAACACAGTTAGGAACCAGAGTTGCAGTGAGGCCTGGTTACCTGCTTGAAGTTCCTTGGATAGTAGAAGACAGAACTAGAGCCCAAATCTCCTAATTCAAGCCTCATTACCCTTTCCATTCTACAGGCTTACAGACTGAAATAGAACTTGACAGTTGTAAAGATTTTTTAATGTTTGGGTATATTAGATGTACACATTTTTTACCTTGATCTATAAATTCTGTCTGATTTTTACTAAACATCCCTTAGTCACGGCTTCCTGACATTACCTGCTGCCTTTCCTTCCTACTTTCTTCTCTGAACATTAGGTCAGAATCTAGAAGGATCAGTAAAATGTTTAAAACCTAGTTGATGTATATAGAGTGTTTTTACTGTGGACAGAATATGTATGTCTGGATTAGCTAAAACATGGATTTGCTAAAATCCATGGATTAGCTAAAACATGGAGTTTCAGCCCAATAATTTACATTGTTCTGTTTAAATACAAAATGATCATTTTTTAATTTCAGAGTTGTGGGTAGTTTTTTTAATTTAAAAAGTCAATTTTTAAAAAGTGTTTTTAACACATTGCTGGGCTTATAATGAGGGACATTTTAATTTAAAAAAAGTCAATTTTTATGAGACGTGAATACTCATTCTTTAACAAAATATACACTTACTATGTAGGATAAGTAGGCTATTTTATCTGAACAGAAAAAATAGATATTACTGAGACAAACTCATTTATGTCCTACTGAAAGCACACTATAATTCTACCTCTGGAATTGATGGAATTGCATACCTTATTGGTCAAATGTCTGATAAAAAAGTCCTCTCGTAATTTCTGTAATTTTACTCTTTTGACAAGTTAAACCTTCTCAAATGCATTTTATCAAAGAGCTGAAGAAGACTTTCAAGAGGCCATGTAGTTTCTCCACCCCTACACACAAATCACATTCTTACAAACACAAATACATTCACACACAAACACATACATACTTTACACTATATACCATGTACTGGCAGCATTTACCAC
The DNA here is from genome assembly GCF_015220235.1 of Choloepus didactylus. NCBI lineage: Eukaryota > Metazoa > Chordata > Mammalia > Pilosa > Megalonychidae > Choloepus > Choloepus didactylus. Next base: position 180,519,450 of record NC_051307.1, read on the forward strand.
ATAGTTGTTTAGACTCAGAACGTCATCACCAGCAGGGAACTCTGTCTTATGAGGCTGAATGTTCCATCTCTGGACTAATTAATTCTTCTAAGTCCTACTTTTTCTTGACTTGAATATAGCCTTCCTACGGCTTCTCTTCCTTTGGTGCTATTCCTGCCTCTGAGCCATGACTGTAGCCTGGTAGAAAGCACTTGAGCTTTGGCATCAGAAAGATCTCTTTTGAATCACATACATAATCTCTCTGAGACTCAGGTTTCTCCTCTAAATAAGGGAAATATCAAATACCTACCTCATCAGGTTAATAATTAAATTATCAGATATGATAATTAAAGCCTCAAAGGAGTACCTGGGACACTATAACCATTAACTTGCCCCAGTAAAAGATAGTTATGTCAGGGTAGTTCCATTCTCTTCCAATTCTGCCCTACCTTATATTTTTTCAGGAAAACTTATTTATCTGTCACATTCTTCCTCAGTTTCTCTTATAATAACATTGTATCAATTTTGTCAATTTCCTTCATTAACTGTTTAAAACTACAGAAATTATTTTTAAATGTTAAGTAAATATATTACTTGAAAATTCTGATTTTCTTTTTTAGTTCTAAATTTGTTTTAATTTGCATCTGTAATCAGCCATTTTTAAGATGACTATGCATCTGTAAGTTTTTAGACTGCTTTCAAGCTTCCATTTAAAGCAATCTGATTAACTAAATAAAGTGGATTTTCTTGCTTCAGAAGTTTTCAGGATTTATTCTCTAATTTCCCACTTGAGCTCCGCATGGAAATATTGTCTGTTTTAGTTTATCAGAGGTGTCAATGGTAGGAACTCTCTCTAATAGATATAAACAACAAAAAAAAAAAACCAAGCAAAACAAAATAGAAAATGGAAGAATAGAAAGGGAGAAAAGTAGGAAATGAGTACCCAAATTAAAAATGAAATTTATCAAGATATTGCTAGAGGTTTATTTCATGAAAGAATGTATTCCTAAAGATTTATTTTTGATGAAGCATGAGTTTTATTTCCAGGCTTGAAGGTTTTTAGCAGTTTGGTCACCTGCCAATTGTGTAGATGGAGGAGAAAGGGGACAGTATAGAACTACTGGGCTGTATTTCTGCTTTATCCCCTAGTAGTTTTATTTGTCCCCTGGTAGTTTTGCTCCACAGAGTTATCTCAGCCTGAGCTGCCTTTGGCATCCCTGGCTTAAGAAAGGCCAGCTCTCTCCCATCCCATCAGAAGCCCTTGCAGTGGGCTAACATTGTGGTTACTAATTATGCTAGTTGGTTAGAGTTAATTCAACCCTGGCATAAATCTAATCAATCTTTTTTCTCTTGTCTTTCCTATCAGCAGTGCCCAAATGCCTCTTATTGACCCTAGAGACCATTCTTTTTCTTTCTTCTTATATCTTAAATTTGTGATCAAATGAATTCTGCTTTTAAAAGAATAAATGAAGTCTACTTTTAAAAATAGAATAAATGAAGTCTACTTTCAAAGTTGTAGGCAAGGAGACAGATTTTGGACCAATAGGCCATCTGTTCTCCTGCTTCGTACCTAGCAGTAAAACTCTTTCTCTCTTTGAAACTCTGGTGTCTCAAGAATTGGTCATTTGAGCTCATTGGGCAAAAGAATCCACTACCTTGGTGCAGTAACATGATGGTGCCCAGTTGTCTGATCAAGCAAGCACCCACCTAACTGTTACTGCAAGGACAGTTCCTGGCTGGTTAATAAGCCAGAAGGGTGGCTTATTAAATCATCAGTCAATTGATTACATCTGTGGCTGATTACATCAACGGAAGGGAGTGTCTTCTGAATGAGAGAATTCACTTAGCTGAATTTAACCCAATCAGTTGAAGACTTTTAAGGGAGAAGAGAGAACTTTCACTTTTTCTTCTGCAAGCCAGCCTCTCCTGGGGATTTCATCAAGGACCTTTATCGGAATTGCCAGCTTGCTGCCTGCCCTATAGAATTTGGACTTGTGCATCCTACCGTACAGAATATGGACTCATCCATCCCCACAGTTGTGTGATACACTTTTATAAAATCTCATATTTACAGATATCTCCTGTTGGTTCTGTTTCTCTAGAGAACCCTGACTAATACAACCTCTGATATGAATGACACAGAACAAAATAAAATAAAAACATAGAAAGAGAATCAGAGAAAACAGAGGCACTACATGAATAGAAGAAAACTCTAAACAAAAACACAATCTTCATAATCCTCAGAGAAATAAAAAAGATAAAGCATCCACAAAACAAGGAAAAGGAAACTGAAGAAAAGGAATATTTATTGATGAAAAACAAACTTGGTAATCAGGAAAAAACAGCAGAAAGAAACATTTTGATAGAAGAGATCAAAGATAAAGTTTAGGAGATGGGGGCAGCGTGGAGACTGGGTAAGAGCCATCAACCCTCCTCTTCCTCATTGTTGCTGCCACTGGGATCCTTTAGATTGTGTGTGTTGTATGTAAGTCCCCCTGCCCACCAGCCCGTCCTCCAGTCCACAGGTTCTCTCTTGCATGCACTGCTGACCTCAGGGTTGGCCGGCCAGGTAAGTCACCAGGTAACTCCTGGCAGCTCAGGACAATGAAGGATGGGAAGCTGAGCTCCCCACCTTCCCACAGTGCAAAGAAGACTGAGGATGGACCTATCTGATGAGAGGAAATTTCATCTGGATTTGTTTTAGGCTCCTATTCTTCTGTTATGAAAAGCAAGGTATGAACTTTAGGTTAGGCTCAACAAGGAACATTATTAACTAACATTTTTGGGCTACCTATACTACAGTAACATGGAATAACCCATATAATATGCATAAACCAAAATATCAAAGCAAACTTTATTGAACCAAACTTTCAGAAATATACTTAGATATTTAGTCTTGAATATTGCAATATAATCTATTTGAAAATATAGTATTTTTTTCCTCCCATGATTAAAGAATTTATTAATGGGAGCTTACAAACTAGAGGAAAAGTTCTTGTCCATGGGAAATGCAACCAGGAGAAATGAATTTGCGTATGTTCAAGAAAGGAGAACATAACAATTTAATTTAATTATGGAATGCAACCAGCTTTACAGATTTCAAAATTAATGATACAGATGATGTCACCACTACAGATAGAAAGGTCATTATCTGTGCATTCTGGTACCACAGGCAGTTTGAAGAGAACACATGAAAAAGGTGATTTTGGCAACATGGAAGTGGCAACTGCACAGGCAGAATGGCTGACTCAAGAGCAACATTATAGAAGATGTGCATTTCTATTTTGGAAGGAGAAAATACTGAGGACAGTACTAGAGGCAATGATAATGTAAAATGGTCAAAACACAAGTAGTTTCTTTTCAATTATATGTTGCTTCCAGACATGTTTCTCTGCAACTTGTTCAGCAACATTTTAAGAAGATGTTGGACTTTTGTCGTCTTTCTGCAATAGATGTCACTGATGGTTTTAATCCTTTTTTGTTTTTTATTCACTCTGCAGTTTTATGATAAACCAAGAAAATTTTGGACTTGCAAAGAGGTATTATTGCAGCAAGGCACTTTCTGTACTTGAAATTTATTTTCATGATATAAACTTTAAATAAAATGCAAGTTAGGGGGGATTTGTTTATAAAAATTGTATAATTTATAACAAAGAATTTGCTAAAGCTTGCTAAAAAATTTTTTTAAAAGATACAGGCAAGTATGAATATGTTTATTTTATGAAAATGTCATTAAAATTCAAAGGAGGAAGTTTAGGATGTGATTGTGACAGATGGGTTGATGTCTGCTTTTTAAAACATCTAAATAATTGAAAAAATTTTTTTTGAAAGTTGGCCAGGAATACTGTGCCCTGATCCTTTTAAAGGGAAATATGTGACCTATGACCTGGATGGAAATGTTGAAGAGTATCACATAGAATTCCTGGGTGATCCCCATTCAAGATCATGGATAAATGCAACATTTGTTGGACATTATAGTATCACATTAAAGGTAGGTAGCGTAACATCTGAACTTATTCTTCTTGCACTTGTTCAGATCCCTAAAGATCAACAATTATTTACTTTTAGATTTATGTGAATAAAATAATGTATACTATTTGTTTAAATTCAAATATTTGTCTTTTTAAACCATTTTATTCCATAGGATGTATGGCTATAAAAATAGCTGTGGGAGTTTTAAATGTTATTTTTCCAATGCTGTTAAGTCTAAATCAACTGAAGATTTTACATAATTGCCTTTTGAAATAATTTTAAGAGTATCATTTGGTAATTTTTAAATTCTCTTGAGAAGACTGCAAGTTGTAGCCCTACCTCACAGGGAAATTTAATTATGGAATGCAACCAGCTTTACAGATTTCAAACAGAATATTTCATTATACCAGCTCCTTCAGTATCTTTTTGACTCCTTTTAAACTTTAAATACCACACTACAATTAATGAGTAGACTACATTCTCAGGTTGATGAGATTAGGTGAACTGGACCTATTTCCAAGTGTTTGGTTTAATCAGTATAAATCAATTCAATTAACTGTGTCTATATTTTAATATTGAAATTATTCATCTAAAAACCATGCTTTCATTGGAAAACTGATAAAAACTAAATGTCAGAAATGTGGATACTTTTGACTTTATTTGGTTGGTTTCTATTTCATAGTGAGAAGTATGCATATTCAAATATACGTATACATGTATGTATATTCAAAACATGCATTTTAATGCACAGTATAATTAAACCTGTGGAAATTTGCATTATTTTGAAAATGAGATTTTAACCAAATCTTTGGCTGAGTGTCTTTGTTTAATTTAATTTGAAAGCAGCTGGAAAGGGAGTCTGTTTAGGAAAAATATTCAAGTATGGAATAACACCACATACCTTCATTTCAGGGTAGCTGTGAGCCAATCATGTTAATGTGAGCACCCTCTCTGCTCTAGTATTTTGGATGTGTTCCTAGGCACTTCTGCTGACAACCTTAAATGATAGGAAACAGTATCTCTCCCTCTTGTGTCCCTTCTCCCCAATCCCTTTCCAAAGGAAGGGGAAACCTTCTAGCTATTCATGAAGCTATTCATGCCAGTGGGGTAAAAAGCAGAGCATTTCTAACATATAAGATGCAAGTATAAGTACAGAAATCAAAGAGTACATTTAATTGTCTCTGCTGGTATCACTGTCAGGATTTGAGTTCTGTCGGGCTTAACTCAGGTAGTCTGATTCCAGTGAGCATCCTATTAATCCCTGGGATAAGGAAACAATTTGATTCAGAACAAAGCCAAACTCAGGAATCAGGAGGCCACAAGTATTGTTCTTTTAAATTTTTTTAACTAGATAAATTGTATTTTACAGACAAAAAACATGAAAATGCAGTGTTCACATATACACCCCTATTTTTTGAAACTTTGCATTAGTGTGGGACCTTTGATACAATAGATGAAAAAATATCAAAATTGTGCTATTAACTATAGTCCATAGTTTACCTTGGGTGCATTTTTTTTTTTCCAAAACACCACCCTATTATTAAATCTTCTATTAGTGTGGTACATTTGTTATAATTAGTGAAATAACATTTTTTTACTTTTACTATTAACTGTAGTCTGTCATTTACCATAGGGTTCACTATATTATACAGTCCTATGTTTTATCTTTTAATTTTTATTCTAGTAACATATATATGACCTAAAATTTCCCATTTTAACCACATTCACATATATAATTAACTTACGATAATGAGCTACCATCACCACCATCCATTTCCAAAACTTTACAATAAAACTAAATAGAAATTCTGTACAAATTAAGCATTAACTCTCGATTCTGTACCCTCATCCCAATCCCTAGTAACCTACCTTCCAGATTCTAACTGAGTTGCTTATTATAATTATTTCGTATCAGTGAGATCATATAATATGTGTACTTTTGTGTCTGACTTATTTCACTCAGCGTAATGTCCTCAAGTTTTATCCAAATTGTTGCATTTATCAAGACTTCATTCCTTTTCATGGCTGAATAATATTCCATTGTATGTATATACCACATTTCATTTATCCATTCATCACTTGCTGTATATATTTGGGTTGCTTCCAGCTTTTGTCAATTGTGAATAATGTCACTATGAACATCAGAATGCAAACATCTGTTTAAGTCTATGCTTTGAATACTTTTGGATATATACCTAGTAGAGAGATTGCCAGGTCATATGGTAATTGTGTATTTAGCTTTCTGAGGAACTGCTAAACTGTCTTTCACAGTGGCTGCACCATCTTACATTCTCACCAGCAAGGAATGAGTGTTCCTATTTCTCTACATCCTCTCCAACACTTGTAATTTTCTGTTTTTTTTTTTAATAGTAGCCATTCTATTTGGTGTGAAATGGTATCTTATAGTGGTTTTGATTAGCATTTCCCTAAGCTAGTGATGTTGAATATCCTTTTTTGTACTTTTTGGCCGTTTGTATATATTCTTTGGAGAATGTCTATTCAGATCTTTTGCCCATTTTTTAATTGGGTTGTTTGGCTTTTTATTTTTGAATTGTAGGATTTCTTTATATATTCTGGATATCAAACCCTTATTGGATATGTGGTTTCCAAATATTTTCTCCCATTGAATAGGTTCTCTTTTCACTTTCATGATAAAGTACTTTGATGCACAAAAGTTTTTTGATTTTGGTAAGACCTCATTTAACTATTTTTCTTTTGTTGCTTGTGCTTGGGTGTAAAATCTAAGAAACCACTGCCTAACACTAAGATCCTGAAGATGCTTCCCTACATTTGCTTTGAGGAGTTTTATAGTGCTGGTTCTTATATTTAGGTCTTTGACCCATTTTTGAGTTAATTTTTTTTATAAACAGTGAGATAGGGGTCCTCTTTCATTCTTTTGCATCTAGATATCCAGTTCTCCCAGCCCCATTTGTTGAAGAGACTATTGTTTTCAGTTGAGTGGACTTGACAACCTTGTCAAAAATTAATTGACCTTAGATGTGAGGGTCTATTTCTGAACTCTCAATTAGATTCCATTTGTTGATAATATGTATCCTTGTGCCAGTACCAGGCTGTTTTGACACTGTAGCTTTGTAATATGCTAAAGTCAGGAAGCATGAGTCTTGCAACTTCATTCTTCATTTTCAAGATGTGTTTGGCTGTTTGGGGCCCCTTACTCTTCCAAATAAATTTAATAATTGGTGTTTCCATTTCTGTGAAGTATGCTATTGGAATTTTGATTGGGACTGCATTGAATCTATTAATCAGTTCTGGTAGAATTGTCATCTTAATGATGTTTAGTCTTCCAATTTATGAACACAGAATGCCTTCCATTTATTTAAGTCATCTTTGATTTCTTTTAGCAAAGCTTTGTAGTTTTCTATGTACAAGTCCTTTACATTCTTGGTTAAATTTATTCCTAGATATTTTATTCTTTTAGTTGCTTTTCTAAATGGATTTTCTTTCCTGATTTTCTCCTCAGATTTCTCATTACTAGTATATAGAAACACTACTGATTTTTGTTTGTTGATCTTGTATCCTGCCACTTTGCTGAACTCTTTTATTAGCTCTAGTAGCTTTGTGGAGATTTTATGGGACTTTCTTTATATAGGATCATTTCATCTGCAAACAGGGAAAGTTCTACTTCTTTCTTTTAAATTTGGATGCCTTTTATCTCTTTTTCTTGCTTAATTGCTCTGGCTAGACCTTCCAGTACAATGTTGAATAACACTGGTGACAGTGGGCACGTTTGTCTTGTTCCAGATATTAAAGGGGAAGCTTTCAGTCTTTTACCATTGAGTAAGATGTTAGCTGTGGGTTTTTCATATATGCTTTTTATCATGTTGAGGAAGTTTCCTTCTATTCCTATCTTTCAAAGTGTTTTTGTCAAGAAAGGATGCTGGGTTTTGTCAAATGCCTTTTCTGTGTCAATCAAGATGATCATGTGGTTTTTCCCTTTTGATTTGTTAATGTGGAGTATTACATTAATTGATTTTCTAGTGTCGAACCATTTTTCATATCTGAAATAAAGCTCACTTGATCATGGTGTATAATTCTTTAATGTGCTATTGGATTCAGTTTGCAAGTATTTTGTTGAGGATTTTTGCATATATGTTCATAAGAAAAATTGGTCTGTAATTTTCTTTTCTTGTAGTATCTTTTTCTGGCTTTGGCATTAGGGTGATGTTTGCTTCATAGAATAAGTTAGGTAGTTGTTCCGGTTTGCCAAAGCTGCCAGAATGCAAAATACCAGAAATGGATTGGCTTTTACAATGGAGGTTTGTTAGTTCACAACTTTACAGTTCTAAGGCCATGACAATGTCCAAATTAAGGTATCAAGATGTAGATACCTTCTCTGAAGAAAAGGCCAATGACATGTGAAACACCTCTCTCAGCTGAGAAGGCATGTGGCTGGCATTTGCTGATCCTTTGCTCCTGGGATGGGTTGCTTTCAGCTTCTGATTCCAGTGGCTTTCTCCTTAATTATCTGTGGGTTCTCACTTAGCTTCCCCAGGACAAACTCTAGGCTTCATCTCTTAGCTTAGCATCTCCAAACGTCTGGGTCTATGTCAGCTCTCTTAAGGGCTTGAGTAAACTAATTAAGACCCACCTTGAATTGGTGGGGTCACATTTCCACAGAAATAATCTAAAAAAGGTCCCATCCTCAATTGGGTGGGTCACATATCCATGGAAACAACCTAATCAATAGGTCCCACTCATAATAAGTTCATACCCACAAGAGTGGATTAAAAGCACATACTGAGGTATGCAGCAGTTTCTAACCAGCACAGTTGTGTTCCCTCCTCTTCAGTATTTTGAAAGAGTTTGAGCATGATTGGTATTAACTCTTCTTGGAATGATTTGTGGAATTCACCTGTAAATTATCTAGTCCTGGGCTGCTCTTCTTTGTTGGGGGTTTTTTGATGACTGATTCAATCTCTTTACTTGTAATTTGTCTGGTAATGTATTTTATTTCTTCTAGTCAATGTAGGGTGTTCATGTGTTTCTAGGAATTTGTCCATTTCATCTACAAAGTCTAATTTGTTGGCATGCAGTTGTTCATAGTATCCTCTTTTGAACCTTTTTATTTTGTGGGGGTCAGTAGTAATGTTCTTCCTCTCATTTATGGTATTTATTTGCATATTCTGTGTTTTCAATCTAGCTAAGGGTTTGTCAATTTTATTGATCTTTCCAAAGACTCAACGTTTACATTTGCTAATGCTCTCTTTTTAATTTTCAATTTCATTTATTTCTGCTCTAATCTTTATTTCTTTCCTTCTGCTTGCATTGGGTTCTGTTTGCTGTTCTTTTTCTAGTTCCTCCAAGTGTGCAGTTAGGTCTTTGATTTTAACTCTTTCTTCTTTTTTAATGTAGGTGTTTAGGGCTATCAATTTCCCTCTCAGCACTGTCCTCACTGTATCCCATATGTGTTATTATTGTGTTCTTGTTTTCATTTGTCTCAAGCTATGTACTGATTTCTCCTGCAGTTTCTTATTTGACCCATTGATTGTTTTAAAATGTGCTCTTTAACGTCCATATATTTTTGGATTTTCCAGTTATTGATTTCCAACTTCATTCCATTATGGTTAGAGATGATGCTTGGTATAATTTCACTCTTTTAAAATGTATTGAGACTTGTTTTATGACCAAACATGTGTTCTGTAATGGAGAATGATCCATGTGCACTTGAGAAGAATGTATATCCTGCTGTTTTGGGGTGCAATGGTCTGCATATGTCTATTGGGTCTAGTTCATTTATCATACTATCTAAGTTCTCTTTTTCCTTATTGATTTTTCTCTCTAGATGTTCTATCTGTTGATGAGACTGGTGTATCAAATTCTCCAACTATCATTGTAGAGCTGTCTATTTCTCCCTTCAGTTTTGCCAGTGTTTGCCTCATGTATTTTGGGCACCATGACTAGGTACATAAATATTTATGATTTTTATTTCTTCTTGATGTATTGCTCCTTTTATTACTATATAATGTCCTTCTTAGTCTCTTATAACACTTTTATCTTATGCCTATTTTGTCTGATATCAGTGTAGCTTAGTGTAGCTATTTGAGATCTTGTTTTGGTTACTATATGCATGGAATATCTTTTTCCATTTTTTCACTTCCAGCGTATTTGTTTCTTTGGGTTTAAGATGAGTCTTTTGTAAACAACATATAGTTGGTCATGCTTTTTTATCCATTCTACCAATCTGTGTCTTTGGGGAATTTAATCCATTAACATTTTGTTAATGGATTAAACAAAATGCCAGTTAAAGCCAGTTTGTCCTTTGGTTTTTATGTGTCATATCTTTTTTTTTTTTCCCCTCTCTTTTCCTTTATTGCAGCCTCTTTTCTGAATAGCTTATCTTTTGCCATGTATCTGACTCATTCCTTTCTCATTTCTATTTCTATATATTTTAAAAATACACTTTGTGGTTATTCTGGGGTTTATATTACACAATTTATATCTATAATCTACAAATTTGAAAAGATAGCAACTTAGCTTCCATAGCATACACATTCTCTGTTTCCCTTCTTTATGTTGTTTTTGTCCCCTACTTTACCTCTTTATATTGTGCATTTCCATTATCAGGAGATATGCTTTTTTCTTGTTCAATTGTATTCTTATTCTTATATGAATTAAAGAATAGAGTTGTATATTGAGGAAACAGTATTGGGTTTTGCGTTTACCCTTTTAGTTACCCTTACTGATGATCTTCATTTCTTCACGCTACTACAAGCCACTCTCTCCTGTCTCTTCCTTTCAACCTGCATAATTCTCTTTAGTAATTCTTTTAGGGCAGGTCTTTTGTTGACAGACCCTCTCAGTTTCTGTTTATCTGTGAATATTTTAAACTCTCCCCCATTTTGAAAGACAGTTTTGCCTGGTAACGAATTTTTGGCTGGAAGTTTTTCTCTTTCAGTACCTTAAATATATCATACCACTGCCTTCTCCCCTTCATGGTTTCTGATGAGAAATTGGCACTTAGTCTTACTGAGGATCCGTTGTAGTGATGAATCACTTTTCTCTTGATGCTTTAAGAATTTTCTCTTTGGCATTTGACATTCTGATTCGTATGTGTCTTGGAGTAGGTATATTAGGATTTATTCTGTTTAGAGTACATTGTGCTTCTTGGATATGTATATTTATGTTTTAAGAGTTGGGAAATTTGGGGCTATTATTTCCTCAGAATTCTTTTTGCCCTTTTTCCTGTCTCTTCTCCTTCTGGGACACCTATGACACATATTTTTGCACTTCATGCTGTCCTTCAAATCCCTGAGACACTGCTCAATTTTTTCTATCCTTTTCCCTATCTGTTCTTCTGACTGTATTTCAGTTGTTCTGTCTTCTAGTTCACTGATTCTTTCTTCTGCCTGTTCAAATCTAGTTAATTATTTAACCTCTATTACTGTGCCTTTTATCCCCTTAATTTCTGTTATGTTTCTTTTTACACTTTCATATTCTCCTTTATTCTCACACATTGTCTTCTTAATATCCTTTAGCCCTAGATCTGTATTTTCCTTCATCTGCTTGCATTGATTTAGGAGATTTGTTTGACCGTCTTTGATCAGTTGTTCCAACTTCTGTACCTCCTCTGAGGTTTTAATTTGTTCTCTTGACTGAGCCATATCTTCCTGTTTCTTAGTATAGCTTTTTTTTTTTTTTCTCTGATTTCTAGGCATCTGATTATTTTTATGAGTTAACTCTGAAGTTCCATTTCTCCCTTTTGTCTAGGGTTTTATTGTTGATTGGCTTTGTGTTAAGGTTCTTCTTCAACACTTCTTCCAATTTATTCTAAGCTTTTAGAGTAGCCCATGTTTTATGTTCATATTTTCTCAGTTCTTCTTCATCTGATTCTTGTCCAGGATATATGGTACAATGTTTTAGGTTGCACTTTTTGTGCAGTTGTTTCACCTTCAGGAGAAAGCTTTCTTTCCTTTGTTCCTTCTCTGGTAATCTTGATCTTTTCTGGGTTTTTTTGTGTGCGTGCAGAATTTTCTCCCAAGCTCCTATGGTTTGATTAAATTCTTTCACTCACTCAGTGCCCCCTTTTCCTTACACTTTTCAATTCTGGGACTGTTCCTGTCTTATAGCAGTTCAATTTAAAACACCCTCCCCTCTTTTTTATTCTGTGGAGCTTTTCTACCTCCAGTTTCTTCCCTGTTAGTTTATCCCACCCCAGGGAGTCGGATTGAGTGAATCCCAAAAGGTGGGTCACTCCAGAAAAGTCCATTTTGCATTTATGTGGTCCAGCCAACAGAATTGGATTGAATGCATGCACCTCTTGCCAACAGTTCTGCTATGGTCTCCCCAACCCTACCCCAGGTGCCCTTTTGTATGCAGTACAATTTAGTGACTTGTGTTCTGCCCTGAGTCTCTGTAAACTTGGGTCCCTGGGCATGGATATGTGAGGGGTTCTAACTCACTGCTGTAAATGGCTCTATAGTCTGTATCCATGGCTGGAGGGACCCAGGCCATACTGCCTCTGCACGACTTCCATGTATGGGACTGTGTGAGGGGGAGGTATCCAGACTGGCAGGTCAGGATGGAAATTTCCTACCTGTTTTTGGAGATTAAATTTATTTTTATTCTATTCAGCATTTGTGGAGTCTTTCTCCAGTCCCTATCTTCCTCCAGTGTCCTAAGCAAATGAGATTTGTCCTTTTATTAATTGATTCTGAGGGAATACTTTTCCAAGGGATGTCTTTTGTTACCATGTGGTAATATCATCTCTCTCCTCACAAGTTTTTAACCTTCTGAAAACATTAAAGCAAACCTGGGAATCATTGCACAGTCATGAGATTTGGAATTCAAAGTTGCTTAAACAAGCAATTAATTCTTGTTTCCTCACCCCCATCCCAACTGGTCAGATAGTCTGGGTAGATAACTCCCCGTATACTCAAAGGCTCTGGAGGCAGGCTTTCTTCAGGACTGTCATTCAGTTCACGTATCTGTGCTCTGCTTCTGAGAATCCTCTGTCCTTTACACTTTACTTCATATCTATGTGTTTTTCTTTACTTGTTCTCTTGGAACCGATGTAATAGTAGTGCTTTCCTCTGTGTGTCTCTTCAATCAAGGCTGAAAATTCAGTTGTCTTTTACCTGAAGTTCAGCTGGCACATGCCAGACTATCCCACTGTGGCATTGTGTTCTGACACCCCACTCCTGGTTATCTGAGGATATCTATTTGCCTGGAAGAGAAGACTCACAGACGATTGAAGCCTGATTGCCACATTGTACTCAAGAAACAGAAAACAATGAGGCAGCTTCAGGAAATGCTGACAGTCAAGGTAGAAAAGTGATTTAAAGTTGACAAATATGAGAAATTGGTTGGAAATGAATAATTCCAAATTATATGTTACACAGTGATAGCTGAGACTCCCTGTGCCTTGGAGATGGAGTTAGTATTGTCTCCAACCTACAGCTCTATTGCCTCGAATTCCCAGAGACATAATATTTTATGATCCTTTTGCCCCCAAGCTCCCATATCATCAAATGCACCACACTGACCCAGATATTAAACTCCCACCTCCTCCCTCCAGAGAAAAGACCACTTACACAAAAAATAATATATGGTAGGCAATGGAGACTTTATCTTAAAGATCTTATAGAGGAGGTGGTGGAGGAGGGGTTGTATATTGCCAATTTATCCAATCACTTTTTCTAAAACAAGATGAATGATAGGCATTTATAGTTTCCCCCACTGGATTAAGCTTACAAAATTTTATTTCATACATTATTTCAAAATCATTTTTTCCTAATTCGTGTAAGCTTAGTTTAGTGAGTGTTCTAGTTTGCTAATGCTGCCAGAATGCAAAACACCAGAAATGGATTGGCTTTTGTAAAAGGGGGTTTATGTGTCCATCAATAAGGGGTACCTTCACTGGAGGATGGCCAGTGGTCTCCAGAAAATCTGTTAGCTGGAAAGGCTCGTGGCTGGCGTCTGCTCCAAAGTTCTGGTTTCAAAATGGCTTTCTCCCAGGATGTTCCTCTCTAGGCTGCAGTTCCTCAAAAATGTGACTATTAGTTGCTCTTGGGGTGTTTGTCCTCTCTTAGCTTCTCTGGAGCAAGAGTCTACTTTCACTGGCTGTCTTCAAACTGTCTCTCATCTGCAGCTACTCTCTCACTTCTGTGCATTCTTCAAAGTGTCCTCAGCTGTAGCAAGCTGGCTTCTTCTGTCAGAGCTTATATACTGCTCCAGTAATCAAGGCCCACTCTGAATGGGCGGGGCCATGCTTCCATGGAAATTATCTCATCAGTTATCACCTACAGTTGGGTGGGTCACTTCTCCATGGAAACACTCAAAGGATTCCAAAATCTAATCAACACTAATATATCTGCCACACAAGATTGCATCAAAGATAATGGCATTTTGGGGGACATAATACATTGAACTGGCACAATGAGTAATTAAATAATAGTTCAGAGATTTCACTGAATATGGACTCTCTCTGTATTTTGCAGTGTATTTCTTAAGGTTGGGAGGCAGGGGATAAGCTTTTCTAGAAAGACCTGCATTATGTGCATTGTGAGAAAATGAAACATTTTTTAGTTTTAGATTGTGAACATTTTAACTTTTCTCTTTCGGTTCAATCATGTTTGTATAGATTTTGTTGAATAATCAGTTCCCCTTGGTTGACATATTTATGGGTCCACTGAATTATTAATTTTATTGTTGAAAGCACAATAGTTCTCTATTCTTATCTCTTCATATAGATGATAGAAGTTTTCCCTAATAAACATCACTACTCATCAGTACTCTGGGATATACTTCAGAAAGAAGTTGAAGGCATTATTTAGATTGTGATTTATATTGGTTTATTCATACATTTTATTTTTTCATTTACTATAAAATCAGTAGATGTAAAGATAACTAAAATTCCCCATTTTTAAAAGAAATGTTGATTCTTTTTAAAGTATGTATTCAAAACACATATTACTCTGTAATTACTCACAGATGATAGACATGAACATATGCTAGATGGTTATTTTTTTTGTAAGAACTGCTACGTGGCGTGCAATTCTTTCACCATTAGTGCAAATGTTGTTTCTCCTGTATTTAGTTGGTATGTATTTGCAGAACCTTATTATTTAGAAGTTTATTTTTTAGTTTGATGGACTATATTATTTGGTTCAGTGATTCTTAAGCCTGGTTGTGCATTCAGAAATGTTTTTAAAAAAACAAACACCAATGCCTGGGTTCCACATTACTGGATCAATTGAATCAGAATCTTTTGGAGTGGGGCCTGGCATCAGCATTTTTTAGTTCCTCAGGTAAATCTAATGTTTTACCCAGGGTTAAGTACTACTGATTAAACTTTTCTTAATTGAGGTATCAGAGTTTTGTTGGTTTTATCCCTATTAGTGTAGTAACCTAACATAAGTAAGCCATGACTTTGGTAATAGCTTGCTATGTCCTTGTAGCTTTTATTCTGTCTACCTCTTTTGTTAGTCTTTCACTTTTATTTTCCTGAAAATTATGCTTACTGACATAGGCTTACAATTCTAACCCAAAAGTATCAGTGTAATTGAACATAGCTTTGAGGTCAATGGAAATCTTGTCATTCAACAATGTATATCCTTTGTAGATATTGCGGATAAAGCTGATCCAGAACTTGAACTTAATATTTATAGCATGTTTAAGTTGATCATCTCTCTTGTGGGTTATTTTGCCACTAGAAGTATATGCTAGTACTACAACCAGTCGTTGATTGGCCTACACTTCTCAAGTTCCTTGTATTGCTGAGGAAAAGTAAGTGGTTCACCCTGATGCTATCTATGATTCTTCTATGGTAAATTTTAGATTTTTGGTCTGTGGTATGAATGAATATTTTTGACTACACATTTTAGTAGTCCCCTTAGTAATGTATATAGCATATACCTGTTAGATATACAACCATTTCTTTGAGTATCAGATATCATTTGAGTATTTACCCATTGTCTTATATCAGTATTTTCCAAGAAGATGAAAGGGGAGCAATGCCATAATCACTAAACTTGAGCTCTGCAACTCCTATAATTCTGCTTCCTAATTGTAGTAGTCATTAATACTGTTCACCACCATTTTCCAGCTCTCTGTCTTCCTGGTACAAGGGAGAATTACATATTTGATCTCTTGTGGTGGGACAAGCTATACTTTGGCCAGTGAGTTGAGAGTGGAAGTGATGTGTCACTCTTTGCCTTACTACTTACCCACTAGTGCAACATCCTCCAGAGTTCTCTATCCCCAAGGCACAGTGACTGCTAATGTTTGAACTGTTGACTTGCTTCTCCCTCAGCTTGGGTCCTTGAGTGACTTCATTTAGTAAAGGTCCCCTGCCAACACATGACAAATAATGTAATGTGAGGGAGATATAAGCCTTTGTTATGTTAAGCCCCTGAGATTATTCTGACAGATACATTAATGATGGTACAGAGCATATAACAGTTCTCTGTAAACTATGTCCTTAGAAGAGCCATTCCTGAAATTTCACTCAGTTTTAGAAGTTGGTCAATTGACTGAGGTTATGTTACTGTAATTTCACGGGTATATAAATAGAAATAACACAACTTGTTATCCTATAGTAATTTTAAATAAATTGATTTCTCTTATGTATAATGGAAAACATGTGAATAGAAATTACCAACTGATGATTGATACATTGAATATAAATTTGGTCTAGTGTGTGCTCTCCATCAAATGGCTCCTATGTCAACATGCTCTATGATGGTTCCAATAACTAAAAGAGCCCATAGATATTTGTAGCAATCATATATTAAGTCCCTAACATAGGCCAGGGATTGGGGTAAGCCTCTGTCATATAATAGTTAAGTAATCCTTGCAGCAACCCCATGATGATAGGCAATCATCATTTGACATATGGAAAAACTGAGATTCAGGCTATGTGTCTAGCCCAAGATCACTCATTTACTAAGTGACAGGGCAATGACTAGAATCAAAATGTCTAACTCCAAAGTCCATGTTCTTTTCTCTTTCACATCATGCCAGCCTACTGATGCATAAGCAGTAGTCTATTTTATTTTTGAATGTTTTTCCAGTTTTGTACCTACAAAATGGGGAGATTTTTCTCCGTTCGAATATAATATACATGTTGAATGAAGGCGGTCCCTGCTAGACTTACCCTTTACTTGCTTGATGTTGCACCTTGGAGAACTAGTGACCAAAGCAGAATAAACAGAACTGTTGTTATTTTTAGACTGCATTTGCAGTAGTCATTTGACCAGTGTGTCTGGATTAACATCAATTCGAGCAAGTGTTTTGCTTCTGAGATTCATTAGGATCCAAATTCTAAGCATGTGAATTCTGTAATAAGGTTTAGCAAATGAGTTTATAACCAGATCATCGGGTAGCATTTTGCTTTTAGAATAATGGAGGGGAATGGATACAAATCTACGGAGCAATTTGGTGGACAAGTACATTTGAAAAAAAATACTTTTGCACCATGCTACTGCTAGCAAGTAATCTAAATATAGCTACCAAGCTCTCAATAAAATGTTATCATACTAATTTGATATAAAATTTGCTGCAATTTTGGTATTATTATTGAATTCAAATACTTTTTTCTTTGCTTGTTTTCTAAGCATCCATTAGTTTTTGCCCTGCGGAAAGGATGAAGGAATTAGAACATTTTCTAACCTGTAACTTGTCTATGAATAATCTGCCAAGAAAATTTTTGTAGTAATGCACTGTGCTGGTTTGAAGCTGTTATGGACCCCAGAAGAGCCATGATCTTTTAATCCAATCTTGTGGGGTGGAACCTTTTGATTGAATGTTTCCACGGAGATGTGACCCACCCAACTGTGGGTGAGACTTTGATTAAATTATTTCCATGGAGATGTGAACCCACCCATCAGGGTGGATCTTGATTAGTTTATTGGAGTCCTTTAAGAGAGCTCATGGAGAGAAGGAGCTCAGGGAAGCTGAGAAAGACATTTTGGAGAGAATCTAATATATGTAATCTAGAGTTTGCCCTCTGGAGAAGCTAAGAGTTAACACAGATCCAGATACTTGGAGATGCTAGGAGATGCAAACAGAAAGACATTTGGAGTTTCTAAGCTAAGAGAGGAAGCCCAGAGTTTGCCCTGGAGAAGCTAAGAGAGGACCTCCAGATACTTAGAGAGAAATGCCCTGGGAGAACAGACAAGTTGCTAAGCTAAGAGAGGAAGCCCAGAGTTCGCCCTGGAGAAGCTAAGAGAGGACCTCCAGGTACTTAGAGAGAAATGCCCTGGGAGAACAGACAAGGATGCACAGAGGCTAAGTGAGAGAAGCTAAGAGAGTCAGAAGCCCAGAGACACTTTGGAGAAAGCCATTTTGAAACCAGAACCCAATAGCAAAGGACCCAGCAGATGCCAGCCACGTGCCTTCCCAACTGACAGAAGTGTTTTGAATGCCATCAGCCATTCTTTGGTGAAAGTATCTCTTGTTGATATCTTAGTTGGACAATTTTATGGCCTTAGAACTGTAAATTTGTAACCTAATAAATTCCCTTTATAAAAACCAATCATTTCTGATATTTTGCATAATAGCAGCTTTAGCAAACCAGAAAATGCACATTAGGAAAAAATAAAGTTGTCATAGTGGTTAAAAAGACAGGCTTTAGAGACAGGCTCTTTGGAATTCACAGTTGGCTCTGCTCCTTACTAGATGGTTGATCTCAGGCAAGTAACTTAACCTTTACAAACCTTAGATGCTTCATTCATAAAAGGGAGGTTGTAGAATTATATGTCTCAAAAAATTGCTGTGAGAGTTAACTGAGACAATAATGTAAAGCATTTATCATAGTGCTTGGCACATAGTAGACTTAATAAATGTTAGTTGCTATTATTAATCTTTGAAAGAAACAGGTGAAAACATCATGATTTCCTGTCCTTGACTCCCACATCTATATGGAGTAGTACCAAAAAGAGACCAATGATTTTAAGGTGGAAAATAACATATTTTCTTTTGACTAAGCTCATATATGGAGAATGACATGGTTTTCATAGTCTTTATCAACCAATCTGATGCTCCTAGAAATAGACGGAAATAGAGTTGGAATAGAATCATCTAATTCTTTGTTTCTTCAGTACATGACTGAAATGAGGCCATTGCTGGAATGCTTTTCAAGTTTAGTGTAAGCAGAAGTGCTAAAAACTATTGAAAGCAGGAGATAAGTAAGAACCTTCTTAATCTGACTCCTTGGTAAATGAATAGGCCCAAATATTAGCAATGCCTCAAGAATACTTTGGATATGTTTGATGGAATTTGGAAGGAGAACAAGAAATATTATCTTTCATGTTCTTCTCAATGGAATGAGGACAGTTTCTTTCCCTATCACTACTCTGCTTTTCTGATTCACTCACATTTGTATATGCTGACTTTGCTGCACCAAATAAATTCTTGAATTCACCTTTGTCATCTCCTGACTTCATCTCTTATGAATTTAGATAGCTGTGAACTTGTGCTGAAGTTAGAAGTCCAAATCCAAGCAATAATGCAGACTTCACTCTGTTTATAAAGAATGGAACAGGTAGCTACTTCTCCCATCAACAAATGCATAAAAAATATATTAAGCATTAACTAAGTTTCTCACATTGACTCTTTAGTAAAGTGGCAATATTTTTTTCTAAGAAATTCTGCTATATAGTTTTCCCAGTTTTACAAAAGTGCTTATTCTCTGTTTAAGAGATCATGAGTCATGCTGAATATGTACTGATTCAGCATCACATATTTAACAACCCTCTTCACCTAGATTTCCCACCTGCTCTTATGATTCTATCATTAAACAGAATCTGAGCATCTGTCTGTAATAAATACAGCTGGTGTTATCCCATAAATACATTATTCCATCAAACACAAACAAATATGGACTGAAAAATAACAGCCAAAATGTTAACTTTCTTTTAGTTCCGTGTCTTTGTGTCCATTAATACTGTTGCGTAAAATCCTTTAGGCCCATCCTGACATTTTTAAGTTCAGGGAAAATGAACACATACTTATTTTAATGCCTTATTTAAACTGTACTTTTCTCTCAGTTTGATTTAACATTCCTAGTTGTAGTAGTCAGCCTGGCTAGAGCAGTGGAAGATAACAGCATGTAAGATAAGCACAGGCCTTAATAATTATCTATTGACTCA
Source organism: Choloepus didactylus (assembly GCF_015220235.1). Classification (NCBI taxonomy): domain Eukaryota; kingdom Metazoa; phylum Chordata; class Mammalia; order Pilosa; family Megalonychidae; genus Choloepus; species Choloepus didactylus. Next base: position 180,539,510 of record NC_051307.1, read on the forward strand.
ATGTTTATTTGCTTTCTGTGCTTTATTTCATAAATGTATTACCAATACTTTACTCTCATTTAACATAGCGATGTTTACACATGCTTGCTACAGGCTTATCTTCAGTTTGGCAAAATAAAAATTCTACAAATTGAAATCAGAATATATAAAAATAAATTGTACAAAATAAGTAAATTTGATTTAAATTTTCAACTACTGGTTAATTGCCCTAGAAAAATTTTTCCTAAGCATTATAAAAGTGAACAGATACAGAAAATGCCACAAGCCACTGTTTTCTATAATTTTCAGCACAATTACTTTTAGTGATATGGGTAAGGAGCTCTTTATAGCACTATCTTTAAGATTTGTGCAAAAGAATTGCTTTGTAGCAAAATGATATCATATTGTAGAGGCTGAGCCCACAATTTTGGAGTTAGATTGCCTGTGTTTGAATTCCAGCTCTGTTACTTACATGTGTCATTACCATGTAAACTTAGGCAAGTTCTAAACTTAGTGCCTTATGTTTCTCATCTGTAAAATGGAGGTAATAATAGTCTCTACTGAGTTATTTGTGAAGTGCTTAGGACATTCCTGGCAATTAGCTCTATGTCAGCATTGGATAAATTAGTAAATTTTAAAAAACATAATGGGTTCTTCAAATAATAGAACTCCTATGGAAGTAAAATATGTACTCATTTTCTTGGACTGCAGAGACCAAATGATAAATGTTAATATTCTGATAATTTATGACTAACATTTGAGAATTAACATTTGAAAATAACATATGATAACTAACATTTAAAAATTACTTTACATTTTATAAAGTGCTTTTTACATATACCATCTCATGCGATCTTCATTAATAGAGAAGACAGTTGAGGCATAGATATAAGTGACTTGCCTGAGGTTACACAACAGAACTGGGACTCAGCTGATTATAAACTCTAGGTTTTCGCATTATATGACAACCTACTTGAAACTTAAATTGGGCCATCTGCTTCTAATCTTTATAAGCATACCAAATTCATAATAAGCTATCTATAAACTGGAAAATCGCAAATGCTGTTTTATTCATCTCCTGTTGTTAATTTAGCCAACCTGATTGATTAACTTAAATTTTAACCAGGGCTTTTCAAAGCTGTACAGATATAAAAGTTCTCTTCTTCATGTTTAGTGCATTGATTCCTAGCTGTTGATTCGGGAGGCTCTTCATTCTCTCATTAAAACCTAGAATTTTTTCGTTCCCTTGTAACATTAGCAGTAACTGGTTATTATTAATACACATTTTGGTATCTCAATGTCAGGGTTTTGATTTGTTTTGTTGTTGTTCTTTTATGTTACTGTTGGTTTCCAAACTTGCTGATCATCACATTCTTCTGCAGAGCTCTTTAAAATTACATGTTCCTAAATCTACCTAATGAGGAGTGTTCTGAGAATCTATATTTTTAACCAGGTTGGTTATAGCCTGCTCAGTGGATCTCAAGAACTACTATATTATAGCAGATTATCTCCCCACAAATATCCATTTTCTCTGTCTTTACAGATTTTGTCCCCTGATTGTCATTTCATTCTCAGTGTTACCTCTGATATATAGGAGCTAAAAATTTGTTTTTTGCCAACTTGACTGGCTCACCCTTTCTAGACAGGGTAGGAGAGAGTGGAGGGACAGGAGTAGTTCTTTTTTGTTTTAATACATTTTTTATTGTGAACTTTAACATACATACATAACAGTGATAAATTTCAAAGTATGATTTAACAAGTAGTTGGCAAATTTCAAAGACTGACGTGGGTCACAGTTCCACAACTTCAGCTATTTCCATTATTGTAAAATATAGCATACATACAGAAAGGTGTTAACTTTCAATGTACAGCTCAACAAGCAGTTATATAGTAATTTCAAAAATTGTTAAGGGTTACAGTTCCACAGTTTCAGTTCTTTCCTTATAAAATATCGGGTATACACAGAAAGCTGAAGACTTTCAAAGCACAAGTCAACGAGTAGCTATAGAGCAAATTGCAAAGTATGTTGTAGGTTATAGTACCACCATGTCATTTACCTCCTTCCACAGGAGTAGCTTTGATCTTAAAATCCTACTGAGTTAGGATAAGCAAAATTTTTGTTTATGTCTATACAAAACTTAAGCAGAATAAGCAACAAGATTTTCAGAACAATATTTGTTTTAACTATTCAATAATTTGAGTAAGATGTCTAAATAATCCAGAGTTGATTATATGAAGATTATATGAATTTATGTTAAAGGTGATATGTGAGAGGGAAGACAAACATTAGGAAGCAAAGAAGACCAAAGCCAAAGTTTCTGAGTTGCACATGGGTGTAATATGACTGTCTGTTGGTGTGCATCAAGGGAACAGGAACATTCTTACTGTCCAGATTACTGGTTGCTGTTGCTGAAATTCAATTTAAGGAAGACAAGATACGCTTGTGATTAACTTTATACTCAACTGCTTTAAGTGAAAATGTTCTGCTCAACAGAGAAGAGTGATAGCTTTGGCATGATAGTATATAAGAACAGTACATCAGTGCAATACATGGTTAGAGTCACCAAGCAATGCTGAAGTTGGAATGTATAAAAGACAGCAATTGACATAAATCACCAGGCAGAGTACTTTGTAATAGGTATATTATGTTGATCTTCAAACATTGAGTAGAGATCCATTTCACAGGAAAATCATTGTGTATTTCTTTAGACTATGAAATCTATGACTATGACTGTATCCCCTTGTTTCTTTTTTTTTTTATCATCATTTTATTGAGATATATTCACATACCACGCAGTCATACAAAACAAATCGTACTTTCGATTGTTTACAGTACCATTACATAGTTGTACATTCATCACCTAAATCAATCCCTGACACCTTCATTAGCACACACACAAAAATAACAAGAATAATAATTAGAGTGAAAAAGAGCAATTGAAGTAAAAAAGAACACTGGGTACCTTTGTCTGTTTGTTTCCTTCCCCTACTTTTCTACACATCCATCCGTAAACTAGACAAAGTGGAGTTTGGTCCTTATGGCTTTCCCAATCCCATTGTCACCCCTCATAAGCTACATTTTTATACAACTGTCTTCGAGATTCATGGGTTCTGGGTTGTAGTTTGATAGTTTCAGGTATCCACCACCAGCTACCCCAATTCTTTAGAACCTGAAAAGGGTTGTCTAAAGTGTGCGTAAGAGTGCCCACCAGAGTGATCTCTCGGCTCCTTTTGGAATCTCTCTGCCACTGAAGCTTATTTCATTTCCTTTCACATCCCCCTTTTGGTCAAGAAGATGTTCTCCGTCCCACGCTGCCGGGTCTACATTCCTCCCCGGGAGTCATCTTATCCTTTGGTTTATGTTTGCCATATTTTCCCCTCTCTCTATTAATATCCTTTATTGTTCCCATACCGAATCTCTTTAGTACTGAACCTTTCTCCAAGTCTCTCTGTCCTGTCTTTGTTTCTCTGTCTGTAGGGCTCCCTTGAGTATCTCCAGTAGGGCAGGTCTCTTGTTAGCAAATTCTCTCAGCATTTCTTTGTCTGTGAAAAATTTAAGCTCTCCCTCAAATTTGAAGGAGAGCTTTGCTGGATAAAGTATTCTTGGCTGGAAATTTTTCTCACGCAGAATTTTAAATATATCGTGCCACTGCCTTCTCGCCTCCATGGTGGCTGCTGAGTAGTCACTACTTAGTCTTATGCTGTTGCCTTTGTATGTGGTGAATTGCTTTTCTCTTGCTGCTTTCAGAACTTGCTCCTTCTCTTCTGTGTTTGACAGTGTGATCAGTATATGTCTCGGAGTGGGTTTATTTGGAGTTCGCTGAGCATTTATGATTTGTGTATTTATGTTGTTTAGAAGATTTGGGAAGTTTTCCCCAACAATTTCTTTGAATACTCTTCCTAGACCTTTACCCTTTTCTTCCCCTTCTGGGACACCAATGAGTCTTATATTCGGACGTTTCATATTATCTATCATATCCCTGAGGTCCATTTCGATTTTTTCAATTTTTTTCCCCATTCTTTCTTTTATGCTTTCATTTTCCATTCTGTCATCTTCCAGGTCACTGATTCGTTGTTCAACTTCCTCTAGTCTTGTACTATGGGTGTCCAGAATCTTTTTAATTTGGTCAACAGTTTCTTTAATTTCCATAAGATCATCCATTTTTTTATTTAGTCTTGAAATGTCTTCTTTATGCTCTTCTAGAGTCTTCTTGATTTCCTTCATATCCCATACTATGGTCTCATTGTTCATCTTTAGTTCTTTGAGTAGCTGCTCTAGTTGCTGTGTCTCTTCTGGTCTTTTGATTTAGGTGCTTGGGCTTGGGTTATCCATATCGTCTGGTTTTTTCATATGCTTTATAATTTTCTGTTGTTTTTGGCCTCGTGGCATTTGCTGAACTTGGTAGGGTTCTTTTAGGGTTTGTAGACCTATTGAAGTCCTTATCTCTAATTTATCAGATCTACAGCTTCGTGGAGTACACTTTCTCTAACTAACCAGCAGGTGGCGTCCACGAGCCACCTGTTCTCCACAAGCCAGTTCTCCCCTGCTTAGCCTTTTTGGTGAGTGGGGGAGTGAGTCGTGGGGTCCAATTGGTGTACCAAGCTTGCATGTGTAGTTGGTGTTGCCTGCCCTGTATGTGGGGCGTGTTTCTGGGCAGTCGGGGAGGGGGGGTGGCCCTAACAATCAAATCTCCCTGATGATCCTAGAGTTTTAAAGCTGCTGCAATAGTCTAATCCTTCAGTTCAGTCCTGCCACAGTTTGTCTCTGCCACTGACCCACAAGTCCTTGGTATTGGCGTATGGCTCCTGAGACTTGCAAGTGGGCCCCTCTTCCAGGCTGTGCACCCCGGGTCCTCTGTTGAGGGATGACTGTGCTATGTCACAGGTGAGTGCCGTCCCCCCAGGGCAGTTCTGGGCTGCTGGGCTGTGTAGGGAGGCTCCCAGTCTGCTCAAATGATGGCTGAATGGGGCTTTGTTAATTCACACTGCTCCACCTTCCCAGCTCTGGGACAATCAGCTGAGGTTGCAGGGAAGGCTAATGTCCACGCCCAGTTTTGTGGTGTGTGCCTGTTATTTGAAGCACTTCCGTCACACTGGGTTGTCTGGGGCAGCTCTGGGCTATGGGGCTGACGATGGGCAGGAGTGTTTCCTGTCCACCAGGATGATGGCTGTGAGCGGACACCCCCCTTTTCTTGGGAAGTTGTGGTGTTTAGTGAATTTTCTCAGCCACTGGATTATTGCCTTTTGTCTCAGAGCTCTCTTAGTTCTGCTCTTGACTTGATGTGCCCAAATTACAATTCTTTGAAGCTTTCTGTATTGGGCTTCTTAGAGTAATTGTTTTAGAAACAGAAAAAAGGATTAAAAAAAAAAAAAAAAAAAAAAAAAGGGCCCTCCTCAGAGATCTAATGGGTTATTGAAATGGTAATAGACAAAGCAACCAGGGCTATTAAGGTAAGGTCCACAGGGCAGAGAGATCAGCTTTTCTTCGGGATTTGCATATGCGCCTCAAGGCCTGAGCTCCGCCCTTCCCCTTTCTGTGTTCACCAGAATTCCAAAAATCCTCTGCTTTTATTTTGGAGTTTTTCGTGTTATTTTTTTTTTTCTATGCCTGTCTCCTCTCTGCTGGGCTGGCAGCTCTCAGATTCTCTGGTGTCTGGTCTCAGTCTATCTATGGTTGGAATTTGGATCAGTAGAATGAGTTTCCGAGAAGGGCTACCACTGCAGTTCTCCCTTCTCCTTCCCGGAGCTGGCAGCCCCTCCTCCCACGGGACTGAGCCTGGCAGGGAGGGGCGCGGGTCCCCTGGCCGCAAATACTTACAGATTTCGCTGATCTCAGCAGTTCGACATTTTCATGAGTGTTGTATGAAGTATGCCCAAAGACAGATTGCTCTGTGGTGTCCAGTCCACGCAGTTCCTGGCTTTTTACCTACTTTCCTGGAGGAGTAACTAAAACTTACAGCTCACCAGTCTGCCATCTTGCCCCGCCCTCCTCCCCTTGTTTCTAAAGGCATATTATATAAGAAATAATTTAAAGTAATGGCCAATTATTTGGAGTCTCTTCAATGAGTTTATGAAGCTGGATAAAGCAGTTTCTAAGTACTTTTCTGGTTTTCTAGATTTTTAAAAGATTCCTGTTTTCTAGATTTTTAAAAGATTTGTCTAAAAGATAAATTTTCTAAATTGTAAGTGCGTATATTTTAATTTAACTTTAATATTGATATAATCAAATTTGAATTGATAATTTTGGATTATAGATGTTGTCATTATAACTAAAGAATACAACTGAGACTCTGCTATCCCCCAAATAGGTTATGTTAAGAAGCATCTGATTGAATTGCTTCAATTTTAAACTTAGATAACATTTTTATATAAAACTTAATATGCCTGACATTAGACTTACATTTTTGTTTCTTTTCTGCTAATGTCATAGAATAAATTAGTGACCCATGAAACACTTTGTAGACCTTAGTTCTCTACCGAAAATTAAGCTCTATATTATCTTAGAAGTAAAATCACCATAATGCCAGATAGCCATCATGATTATAAATTTTCTTTTACCTTGTGGGGGTAAAAAATCCTAGAAACACACAAACTGCCTACAGTCTCAACAGACCAATAAGAAGTAAAGAGATTGAATCAGTGTTGCAGTTTGCTTAAGATTCACTGAAGAAAGGCTGATCGTATCTGGAATACCTCTGTCGACTGGGAAGGCACGTGGCTGGCATCTGCGAGTCCTTTGCTGTTGGATTGCATTTCAAAATGGCTTTCTTTAAAACGTCTCTGGGCTTCTATCTTTCATAACTTCTCTCAGCTCTCTGCTGGGTTCTCCTAGGGTGTTTCTCTCTAAGTATCTAGGGGTCCTATCTTAGCTTCTCCAGGGCAAACTCTGGGCTTCATCTCTTAGCTTAGTATCTCCAAATGTCTTCCTGTCTGCATCTCCAAGCATCTGGGTCTGTGTTGGCTCTTAGCTGCTCTCCAAAATGTCTCTCTCAGCTTCTCCGAGCTACTCTCCATGAGCTCTCTTAAAGGACACCAGTGATCTAATTAAGACCCACAAAGAATGGGTGGGATCACACCTCCATGGAAATGATGTAATAAAAAGGTAGCACCTATAGTTGGGTGGGTCACATCTCCATGGAAATGATCTAATCAAAAGGCCTCACCCTAATCAAAAGACTAATAAGTCTGCCCACACAAGATTGCATTAAAGGATGTGGCTTTTGTGGGGGCATGATAGATTCAAACAAGCACAATTAGTAACCGAAAATCTCACTGGAAAGAAAATCCAGGACCATTTGGCTTCATTGGTGACTTTTAGCAAACATTTCAAGAGAATTAACACCAATCTTGCTCAAACTCTTCAAAATTTAAGAGGAGGGAACACTTCTTGTCTCGTTCTTTGAAACCAGAGTCACACTAATACAATAGCCAGATAAAGATACCACGAGAAAAGAAAATTACGGACCAACATCCCTTATGAATATGTATGCAGAAATCCTCAATAGAATACTAGTAAACTGAATCCAACATCACATTAAAATAATTATACACCATGATCAAGTGGTATTTATCCCAGTTATACAAGGGGAGGTTCAACATAAGAAAATAGATTAATGTGGTATACCACCTTAATAGGATGGAGGGAGAAAAAAAAAACACATGGTCATCTCAATTGATGCAGAAAAGGCATTTTACAAAATCCACCACCCCTTCTTGTTAAAAACACTCAGAAAACTAGGAACAGAAAGAAACTTCCTCAACATGATAAAAGGCATATATGGAAACCCCACAATTTACATATTCCATGCTAAAGACTGAAACATTTCCCCTTAAGATCTGGAACAAGACAATATGCCTACTGTCACCACTGTTATTCAACATTGTACTGGAAATTCAGAGCAATTAGACAAGGAAAAGAAAAAAGTCCATCAAATTGGAAAGGAAGAAGTAAACCTTTCTGTATTTGCAGATTTTATTATCTCATATATGTAGAAAATCCTGAACACTCCACAACAAAGCTACTACAACTAATAAACAAATTCAGCAAAGTGGTGAGGTACAAGATCAACACACAGTAAAAGCAGTAGTGTTTCTATACATTGGTAATAAACAATCTGAAGAGTAAATCAAGAAAAAAAATCCTTTTACAATAACAACTAAAGGCTTCAAATATCTGGGAATAAATTTAACTAAGGTATAAAAGACTTGAAGATGGAAAACTACAAAATTTTGCTGAAAGAAATAAAAAAAACCTAAGTAAATGGAAGGACATTTCACTTTCATGGACTGGAAGACAATATTGTTAAGATGTCAGTTCTACCCAAAGTGATTTATAGAAGAATAAAATCCCAATTAGAATTCCAACAGTCTTCTTGCAGAAATGGAAAAGCCAATCATCAAATTTATGTGGAAGGATATGGGGTCATGAATAGCCAAAACCTGCTTGGAAAAGAAGAATGAAATTGGAGGACTCACACTTCCCTATTCTAAAACTTATCACAAAGCTGCAGTAATCAAAATAGTGTGGTACTGGAAAAAGGACAGATGTATAAATGAATGGAATCAAATTGAAAATTCAGAAATAAACCTCAGAGCTATGACCAGTTGATTTTTGACAAAGGTGCCAAATTCAAGGAAAGAATAGTCGCAGCAAATAGTGCCAGGAAAACTAGATATCCATAGGCAAAAGAGTGAAGGTGGACCTTTTCATCACACCTTATACAAAAATTCACTCAAAGTGGATCAAAGGCCTATATATACGAACCAAAACTATAAAACTCCTTGAAGAAAATACAGTGAAGCACGTTCAGGACCTTATGTTAAGCAATAGTTTCTTAGACTTTACACCAAAAGCACAAGCAAGAAAAGAAAAATAGATAAACTGTTCCATCATCAAATTAAAAACTTTTGTTCATCAAAGAACTTTTATCGTGAAAGTAATAAGATACTCTACATAATGGGAGAAAATATTTAGAAACCACATATCCAATAATGGTGTGACATCCAGAATATATAAAGCAATCCTACAACTCAACAACAAAAAGACAGACCACTCAATTACAAAATGAAGAAAAGACTTGAATAGACATCTCTCCCGAGAAGATAATAAACATGGCCAAAAGTGCAACATCATCAGCCATTAGGGAAATTCAGATGAAAACCACACTGAGATACCATTTCACACCCATTAGAATGGCTACTGTTTTTTTTTTTTAAAGAAAATAACAAATATTGGCAAGGATGCAAAGAAATAGGAACACTCATTCATTGTTGGTAGGAATGTAAAATGGTGCAGCCTCTGTGGAACACAGTTTGGTGTTTCCTCAGAAAATTAGGTACAGAATTCACATGATACCCAAAGGAATAGAAAGCAGGTACTCAAACAGATATTTGTACGGTGATGTTCATAGCAGCATTATTCACAATTGCCAAAAGATGAAGCAACCCAAGTCCATCAACAGATGAATGGATAAACAAAATGTGGCACAAATATATATAATGGAATATTATTCAGCCGAAGAAAGAAGTGAAGTTCTGATACATGTGGCAGGATGGATGATCCTTGAAGATATCATATTGAGTGAAATAAGCCAGATGCAGAAGGACAAATATTGTATGATCTTATTTACATGAAATAATTAGAATTTGCAAATTCATGGAGTCAGAAACTAGAATACAGATTTCCAGGGGCTGGGGTAGGGGTAGGGAATGGGCAGTTAATGCTTAATTAGTACAGATTTTCTGTTTGGAGTGATGGAAAAATTTTGGTGATGAATGGTGCTGATGGTAGCACAACTTTGTGAATATTGACACAACTGCATTGTACATTTGAAAGTGGTTAAATGCAAAATTTTTGGTTGTATTTATGTTATCAGAATACAATTTTTCAGAAAGTATAGATCTGTAAAACACAAACAGTGAACCCTAATGTAAACTATAGACTACAGTTAATAGTATAATTGTAATAATATTGTCTCATCATTGATAATGAAAGTACCAGACTAATGAAAGTGTGTGTGTGTTTGTGGGGTATATGGGAACTCTGTACTTTCTGCATGATTTTTCTGTTACCTACAATTTCTATTAAAAAAAAAAGAGAGAGAGAAAAGAAAGGAAAAAAGAAAACAAAGAAAGAAAAGGCCTGGCTTGCTGACCTGAATTCCTTGTTGGTTGGAAGGGGTGGATTGGGAACAGAGAGACCAATGCCTGTGAGAGGGGCAAGCAGGACAGCATGGCAGAGGGAGGTTCTTTAAGACTTAGAAAAGAACAAAAGTCTATAGTGGTGGTACCTTAGAGAATAATAGCACTGTGATGTACCTAGGTTGGTTAAATCTATACCATTGATGTTACCGAAAAGATTCTTTTGTCCAGGTGTGGGACAAAAGCTGCTGAGCTCCCTGACATCAAGCGAGTTGAACAAAGATGTCCCTGTAACATGATGTGCCGATGATTGGTGATCTCTCCTCACCTTTCAGGTACCATATATGCCTTTCCAATTATGTTTCTCTAGAGAGAGGAAGGGGTGGCCCCAAAATGACTGAGATCAAATTTGTTAACATCTAAGTTGGATAAGGGCTGTCACATTCTGATTGATTTAGTGAAAATAAGGTAATGTGATGTTGCTTACACACTCAAATAAGATTTATCCTTCTACAACCCAGGTTGTATCTTAATTAATTCTAATGTGGAGAAACAGTCTTAAAATATGAAGCAACAAAAGAGAAAAATTTCTGCCAATTCTCAGATTTTTCTCCTCTGGCCTTACTGGGTGAACAAATATGTATATTGCCCTTTTCCTTAAATTTTCCACTCCATTGTTCATCTGTGATGATGGCACAAGCCTTATTCAATTAGTCAACAGAGAACTGGGAAGAGACATTCAACTATCCCCTTACACCTTGAGAAAGGGAGAAATGTTATGAAGTTCTTCTGTTGGCTAGTAATACCTGGTTGAAGCAAAATCACATAGATTAATGATTTACCAACTTTTCAGTTTCAAACGCAGCTAGGGATTTTCTTAGACATAGGGCACTATCTTTCCTATCTAGCTGTCTGTTTTGTCTGAAACCCCTTCCCCACTCCAAACATTTCCATGCTTATTTATCTATCAAGAATGCATTTCATACTTATAGATTCGCATCCGTTTTTAGACTAACTGCCTTCTTTTTCTTTCCACAATGATTACTTCTTTTTCCTTCCTTCCTAAATTTAATAAAACTGATTGAGAAAATTCAAGTTGCCAAAGTAATGTAGACACGATAAAGGACATGGTATTCTTTCTTGGGATCAGAGGATTTACTGGGATTTGAATTTCAGGCTGCCTAGCCCAGCCCTTCCTACATTCTCATCTGAAATTATTGATCTGAATCCTTTAATTTATAAGCCTTTAGCTCCTTGAAAGTTTGCAGATATGCATTGAAAATTGCCTTCTTAAACAAACTTATTTTAAAACTTGTCTGCGTTTTATTTTGTTTTGGCTTGGAAGATAAGATGATTTGAAAGTTCTGTAATTATTAGATAATACCCAGGTTTTAGTGAAAGATATGTCTTTAGGACTGTTAAAATTTGAGGAATAAAATAATTATATATATTTATATAAATGATGTAAATACTTGTAGATGTACGCAATATCTCTGGAAGACTATAAAAATGGTAATAATGATTGCCTTTGGAAGGAACACTGGGTACTAGGGATGGGAAATGTCTAACAGTTATCTATACTGTTAGAATGTGCATCTTTCAGTTCTTCAATGAAAAAAAGTTTGTTTAAAATACAATATGGCTGAGTATAATTCTGGAATTAAAAATTCTTTATAAAATAAACCTTAGCTTTTTTAATTCCTTAGAAGATATTTAATTGTATTGCCACTAGGTGGCATATACCTATGGATAAGTTCTTAAAGACTCCCAGACACTAGTTTTAAACAAACCTTTTCAGTTTCCCAATGCACCAAAGTTTTAGTTATATCAAATTCATTTTTCTCAAGAAATTTCCTTAACATCAATTGTTTAGTAATATATCAGCTTGTATGGGATTTTTCGCTACCTATAATTTCTTACTTATCATAACATTTGAGTTGCAGAAATGTCTTAAATCTGCAAAAGCTAGCTTAGATATTCCTATAATAGTTTGTTTGCATTTTCCAGTGTTTATTGAATTATATCTGCCTTTTCCTTTTTACCCCATGAAATAACTTAATGAATAAAATTTGTAAATTCTGTATACAAAAGTAGTTTCTGTTTGATTATACTGTTTCACTGCTCTTACACCAAATTTATCAGTGTTCAGGACCAATGCAATTTAACAACCACTTAACTGAATGCTTGTATAATGTGGAATGAACTAAGTTAGGCAAGTGGATACTGTGAAGGATACAAAGATCAAATGTTATTTATTGCCTCTGTGTTTAAGGACCTTTAATTTTATGGGTGGAAATAGTCATGAACACAAATAACTATATTACAAGTGAGAAAGTGGTAAATGATGAAATGAGAGTATTAAGTGTAATGGGAGCAGATGATAGATACTAATTTGGGGGCTAAAAGAACAAGGTAACATTTTGAGGAGAGCTTTAAATATATAGTTTCATTCTCTGAATGGATTGAATATGTGTGTTACATAGATTTACAAAATATCTCTGGAAGACTATAAAAGAAACTGGTAATAATGGTTGCCTTTGGAAGGAAACTAGGTACTAGGGATGGGAAGTATCTAATGATATCTATATTGTTAGAATGTGCATTTCTCTGTAAAGGTTGAATTATCTTATGTATCAAAGATTATGATATGATCTTTATACATAGGTGGTAAATATGGCTTAATAGGAAAAGTTTTTGATGGTAAAGTTTAAAAAAAAATAAAACGGCAGCATGCATTTTATAAATTGTAACATTTAAAAACATAAAAACTTTCTTAAGGGAAGTTCTAACATAACACTGCAAAAATTATTGGACCAAATAATTTTTATAGTTATTTTTAATTTAGAGATTCTTTTGCTCTGTTTCTCTTTTCAAAAAGTACATGTATTTAAAACTAAATAACCATTTAGAAAAACTGTTATGTCCAAGTATAATACACTGAGTGCTTACTATTCCAGAAAACTGTGATTTCTTATTTCATTGAATACTTATGAAACCCTATGATGTATGTATTGTTATTATCCACCATTTACAGATGAGGAAACTGGAACACAGAAAGTTTAAGAAACTTCCATGAATATGTCAATATCTGTCGTAAGACCAAAACGAGATGCAAATGGAATTAATTTTTTTAAAAGAAGAAATTTGCTTTTCAATTTTTATCATTTTAGTATTATTGCTGTATCACTTAAAAGAGAATCAATGTTATTCTAAGAAAATGTATTAATTGTAACTGCTTTGTTTTTTACATTAGGGGTCTTAAATTTTTGTAATTTTCTAAGTGTGAGATGAGTCATGTTAAATATTATTTTAATGAATCAACAATATGACCCTTTGACTACTGATATGCAAAATTCCCACAAACTTTGCTATATCCAAAATGATAAAATAAAGTGGTTTTAGAAACAAAATTATGTATTTAAAAATAAATCTTTGAGAAATTTTATGGCTGTATATATTTTACCACTATGAAAATTTAAAAAAAAAAATCAAATCTTATTCTTTTTGTGTTTCCATAGCCAGGAAAATGTAAAACTAAGAAGAAGTGGTATAAAAGTGCACTACAAGAAGCATACCTACTCTATGGATATTCTCATGAACAAAGACTGGAAATGTGCTGCCTGTCAAAACAGGGTATATGAGTTTTTAATTATTTTACCACTCAAAATAAGGTTTGCTTCAGATGTTTTCCAGAATATGTTTACACATTAAAAAAAGAATCTCTCTTTCTCTTCATACTGAAATATATCTTTGTCCACTGAAAACTCATTTAGTATGGATTGGTAGTATTTATTTACCCTTTGAAACTATTTTCAGTGACTAAAAATACATTCTGTTTAAATACAGGGGTTTTGTTTTGTTTGCTTTTAAGTTTTGGTGTTTGTGTGTGTGTGTATGTGTGTTTTAATGCAAGAGTTTTAATTAGCACTTCTCTCATCTTACTCTTCGATTATCTACATAGGTTCTCCTTTGTATTTCAAAAGAAAATATTTCAAAATTAGAAACCATGGCTTTAAAATACAATAATGGAGTGAAATATTCATTTGGTTAGGCTGTATTGTTTCAAAGTATTTTTAATAATGTTTTGTTTTTCAAAAAATTCAAAGCATTGATAAAGATAAGCTTCAACTTGATTGTTTTTAATTAGACAGGTCAAAAATATATTTCAGGTCATTTTTCAAAGAAAGTGAGCTTGAATCATAAATATTATGGTTTATTGATAGTTTTTAAGTGAATTCATCTTAAGGATGATAGTAGGTATGACACATTTTTAACTCTAAAAAGAATATGATTACATAAAAATGGTAATTTATAATAAATTTAAACGTGTTTAAAACATTTTTCCACTCAATGATCACAATTGTATATCTTATAAGGCCCCTTTTAACTTTATCACCTTAAGTTCTAAAACAGATCATTTTATGGGAGGAACTGGTCTTTGGTGCTGACCGAATTTTAAAATTACGGTGATATTTTTTCTCCTCTGGAAAAGTTTAATATATTAAAAAAAAAACTTACGTGTGAAAACATTTTATTTGAGAGAAAGTTTAAATATTAACCCAGCCACTTAGGTTTAGGTTTTAAAGCAAGTAAGTACATTTGAAGAGGGTGGGAAAAAAAAGACAAGCACACTACTCTGATTTACTCTGAGTTCAGCAGGAAAGACATTTATTACCACAAATGTGATTTTATTCCTTGTGCTAAAAATATAATGTTTCTGTTTATTAGCAATAAAGGTTGAACTCACTCTACTGGCACAAATACAATTTTATGCCTTGCATGGTCTCTACAGCTCTCTTGTTTAACCACAGTAAACTTTGAAATATTTAGCTTTTTTGGAACATTAATACTTTGAAAGAATATAGCTTTTTAAAGTTATATTACATCTATTTCACACTAGCAGTCGACCCTCTTTCTCAATAAGTTATGGAATTATGTCTTTTCCTATTGTTGTATGTGCCAGAGTATTTGTCTCTGGGTCCTTTGATATTCCTGCCTGTCCAGAGCCTCTGGAGGGAGGTTATTTCTGATTGTTTTGCAGAAATAGACCATTTTCTTCCTGAAGGTCTGGTGAATTTTATGAAGAATTTGATGTATTCAGACTGATTCTTGAAAGCCTTATGCTTAAAGAGCTATATTTTGTCTGGAAGTAGCCAAAATTGAGGGCATGAACAAACTTATAGGAGGTTCAACCTTTGCCATAATAGGCTTACTCATTTCATGCTCACTTTTTTGCTGTCTCCAAAATAGACAACTTAGTCCTTGTATATGCTTTCATTCTAGAGTGTATTCTGGTACAGTATGTAGCTTCTTCATGTATTTAAAAGTAGGTTTTAGAGATGTTTAGCCATAATTCAGATGTTTCATGAACAGTGAGTAGCTTAGAGACATTCCATTTATTTTATTCCAGCAATCTTGAAGATTTCTTTGCCCAAAAATTTCTTCCTCCAACTCAGAAATAATTACTATTAATATTCTAGCTTTTATTCTTACTTCCCTGCAGAAATTGACACACTGTAATATTTTTATGCAAATTTTTCATTGTAAATATATAGACCTAATCATATTACAATAAATTTCAAAGTCTTCTTCAAGTTTTTCAGTTGCCTTGTATTTTGTTGTCTTAACTATTGCTCAGTATAAGCTAGAAAACTGTCTTATAGAGGAACATCTGTTAAAATTGTATTTTTAAAAACATAATAGGTATTACCCATATTCTTTATAATTCAACTTTAAGATTATGTATTATTTGTAAGATTAATATTCTCCCACATTCTCTACATTTTATAGTAGATGTCCCTATTCCCACCTTTTAAAAAAAATGTTCTCAACTGCCATATTAATGAAGCACATGGTAATAAAATTCTTCAGAGTCCATGAATGGACAAACTTTCAAAATTACTAAAGAAAGGAAATCACTGTATTATGTTAATATTTGCATTCCTTTCAATTATGATAGTAAATAAAAAATTTTAGCATCTGTTATGGTTCATAGGGCATAACCACCTCTACTCATTTGGAATGTTTCATTTACTGCCTGCAGGTCCTCTTTTGCACTTTAAAAATAAGATGACTTGAATACAGTTCATCAGAGGAGTGAAGCAAATCATATAAAGCCCCTTTTCATTATCCAAATCTGCATTTCCTGTTAACTGCTTTTCACTTGGTATGATGAGGGTCCTTGTATGCAGGAATCTCTGAAGGGAGGAAATTAAACCTTTCTCATTAGGGAAAATTCAGCTTAGAGAGTGGTTAATGTTGCTGAAGTTGAACATAACTCGCTGTTATTTTTGGGGAAATCACTAGTGATCATATGTTTTTAAGTTTTACATCAGAATTTCCCTTTAGTGTTTGAAAAGCAAGGTGGTTGTTGATACTCTCCAAGACACTGTTCTGTTGCTTTGGGAGTTGGTTCTGCAACTTTTGAACATAAAAATTTATTGAACAATAGTTTGGATATTTCTGTTACCAATTCTTCTCGATATTGGAAATTTTACATAAGGAGGAGGCATATTTTGAAGATAAACATAAATTTACATTCTATTTTGGTTAACCTTCTGTATACCATCAGGGTCAGTCAATCCAATTTTAACTTTTGAATTTCTTTTATGTGCAGTTCTAACTGTTGTAAAGATTGCTATTTTATGAACTTTATTCTTATCAGAGGATTTCAAAAGAACAAAGAGAAAATTTTTCTTTTCTTTTTTTTTTTTTAAGATACAACAAAACTTCCATCTGGTAATGACCATATGGTCCACCGGACCCTTTTATAAATCTAAGATAAATTATGGGATTTTATAATCTATAGAGTATATCATTTGATTCTCACAGTATAACACTGTGATGATTATTATCACCTATGATTAATCAATAAGGAAACTGAGGCTCAGAAAGCCTATATATTGTGTTATATTTTACATTGTCTAGTATAATAGCTTACACCAAGTAGATGCTCAACACGTTTTAATTAATAAATTGCATTAATTTGTTGAGGTAAAATTTATATTTTGTATCCATGTACGGTCAAGATTTTTCATGAGTTAAATCCATGTATAATTATTAATTATATAAAATAATGAACACTTAATACCTGTAAGACATGATCCCTGCATTTGAGGAACATTCTAGTCTAACAGAGTACTTAGACATATGTAGAAGTAACCATAACACAAGGAAGAAAGTTCTGTGTCCTTAGATGAATATGAATATGCAAAAGAGGTGGAGATTTCTCCTGGTTGTAGAAATCAACTGTGACAGTGGATGGGCTTGTACATTCATCAGCGGGGAGAAAGAATGTGCCAGGAGGAGGGATCATTTCAAGCACAGAGCTGCAGGTAGGGTAGAAGGAAATTTCCTAAGGGGATGGCAAGGAGCCTGCCATGTGGTCAGCCAATGGTAGGCATAAATATAAATATCTGGTTTCCTGGGTTCCTATGTTTTATGCCAATGATTTTTACATAGTACATACATAGATGTACATAAATCTTTTGCACATCTCAAAATAATATCCTGGAATAATTTTCTATATAACTTTGTTTACTAATTTTAGTTCTAGGAGCAGTGGAATGAAAAAAATGTACTGATAGTCCTCATTCTCACTGTGTCTTTCTCTCAGGCACTGCTGGCAGCTCAGCACACCCAGATGGAGGCAGCAGACCTCCTAGAAAGATTAGGGGCTTGTAGTCCGATGTGTCTAGCCTAGTTGCATGAACTTATGCAGGGTATTTAATTTAGCTTCAAATTCCTCAGCTATGAAGTGGGAATGGAATACATACCTTGCAAGGTTATCATGAAGATTAACTAAGATATTGTCTTTAGAAAGCTTTATCTTATATCTGGCATGTAGTAGATGTGCAAGTAGAGGTGGCTAGGATTTATTTGCAGATGTTATATACTCCAGAGCACACAAGTAGACTAGACCTAGAAATCAGATATGCTAGCAGGTAACTCGAGGATATCTAACCAACCAATCAAATCTAAGGGAGAAGTTTGTCAAGTAAGTATGCAAGTCCATGATATCATTACTACAACATTACTCTACTCTACTCAACTCTGGGTAGCTGAGCTTATTAGCATTTTCATCAAAGGGATCACTGAAAAGAAAATACTGTTAGCACAGTATGAGAAAGTATAAAATTCTAATTGTGTAATTTTTTATTATTAGAACAGGAACATATGCACTCTTAACTTTGCCCAAGCAACCCTATTTTGTTATCTTACAGATAAACCCAAAGCAGATGCCAAAGTTGCTGTGGTGGCCAAGAAAAGGGTAAGGTCATGATTTGGTATATAAAATACACAATCTGCAAATTCCATTTGATTAGTAGTATTTTTAAAAGAAAATTAAATTAACATTTAAAAGCGAAATGACATTTAATCAATTTTTTGTTCTAAATGTTATTTAAATGTATGTTTCCTTTCTTAGGTTGACCTCAGAAAATTAATATTTATGGTTACTTATTTCAGTGGTATAGGATTAACAGAAAATAGAACAATGGGAAATTATAAGTAAATAGCTGCTTTTATGTAAATTATATATCTCATACATACTGTCATTTGGTAAAACTTCTTATTTTCTTGTATACTTTATTACTGTTGTGTGTGCAAACAATCTTATGGAAAATTTAAATAATTAAAATCCACAGCTTAATATGGACTTTACCTTGAACTTAAGTAGAGAGCAACATCGGCTGTTTGAACTAATTTTCTGAAACTAGAATCTTTTTTATGAAAACTTGCAAATTGAATAATATTTTTAAAGAATTTATAAATTTTAATACTTCGTTCTGGGTAGTATATGCAGAGAGATATTTAACTCTACTTGCTGTCAATATCTGAAGGGGATAGGATGAACCTTGAGATTCTCCTCAAATGACGATATTCTTACAGGACACCTCTGAGAAAGGTGCTTATTGTATATTGGAGTTACAAGAAAGAGAATTGTGATTAAAGGAAGTCCTATCATGAGGACTTCCTGTGTTTGAATGGTGGGAATGGGCTAGAGTGGAGTCATGGAAGGTCGAGTGTAACCTAGGGGAACAGGAAAGGATGTTGGGGATGGATCAATAGATGATCAGGCAATGGAGTAGTAATTCTTTTATATTCTGAATATGTATATTTTATGAGTCCTTTTGAAATGATATTTTGTTTTACCCTTTTGCTTTTTGGCTTTTGAAAAAAGAATTGGATTTTCACTGGCCAAATAATGTTGATACACTTTGCAGGAAGGAATTGAATATCACACAAGACAAGATTGCTCTTTATAAAAGAAAGAATTGGACTTGTATGCAGACATAGAGATTTGGACAGGAACATATGTGGTAGTGCAGAGCTATTAATGTGGATGGAATTATTTCAATCTCTGTTAAAGAATATTTAGAATAAAAAATGATAAAGAGATTTGAAATTTGCTCTCTAATTACTTGTTAAATTGCACTTGGAAAGTTATCACTTTTATGTATATGTTATATTCTACAATAAAAAATATAAGAAAAGAAAAAAGACAAATTACAAAAAAATTTAAAAATGACAGACATAACTAACATTTACATGTGTATATATATACATAGAGACAGTGTGTGTGTATAGCTTTATTTTTTTGTTTTTTTCCATTGTATTATTTGCCTTTTTATTGTTGCATTGCTTGCAATCATTTTTTAAATATATTTTTTATTGTAAAGTATAACATATATACAGAAAAGTGATAACTTTCAAAGTACAGTTTAACAAGTAGTTGGAGAGCAAGTTTCAAAGAATGTTATGGGTTACAGTTCCACAATTTCAGTTGTTTCCTTGTTATTCAGTATAACATACATACAGAAATGTGATAACTTTCAAAGTACAAATACCTATAGAGCAAATTTCGAAGCATGTTGTATGTTACAGTTCCAACATGTCAGTTATTTCCTTCTAGCTATTCTAGTACCTTAGTTTGCTAATGCTGCCGGAATGCAAAACACCAGAGATGCATTGGCTTTTATAAAAGGGGGGTTAATTTGGTTACACAGTTACAGTCTTAAGGCCAGAAAGTGTCCAAGGTAACACATCAGCAATCGGGTACCTTCACTGGAGGATGGTCAGTGGTATCTGGAAAACCTCTGTTAGCTGGGAAGGCACATGGCTATTGTCTGCTCAAATGCAAAGATGCATTTGAGGGGGCATAATACATTCAAACCGGCACAGAAACTAAAAAAAAAAAATTATATAAAGATTCACTATTTGTAATCCTCTGTTAAATCCTATCTTGTCAATTGCTACTTCTCTTCTTGTTTGATCATTTTCTCAATCTTCAGGGATATCTGGGCAGTGACCCTAACTTGTTCATATTGTAAAGGGGTGTCAACATAATGGGGAAGGGGATTGCATCTGGTTGATTTTCTTGGAGAGGCTATTGCTTCTGGGTTTTGGGGCTTATCTGGCATTGGAACACTCTCAGGGATTTAAGTTTCTGAAAGTAAACTTAGGGAGTGAAACTTTTATAGAGTCTCAGATAGAGACCTAGGTATTCTTTAGTATTTTGGGGACTTCTGTTGATTGGGCTTGGCATACTGTGGGCATTTGGAATATCTAGTTGGAGCTGGTAAAAGAGTAGCCTCCAGGATAGCCTCTTGACTCTATTTGAAATCTCTCAACCAATGAAGCCTTGTTTTGTTACCTTTCTTCTCCCCCTTTTGGTCAAAAAGACATTCTCAATCCCTTGATACCAGGACCACGCTCATTCCTGGGAGTCACGTCCCATGTCTCCAGGGAGATTCACTCCCCTGTAAGTCATGTCCCGTGTAGTGGAGAGGCTAATGAATTTATTTGCTGACTTGGGCTTAGAGAGAGAAAGGCCACATCTGAGCAACAAAAGAGGGTCTCTGGAGGTGACTCCTAGGAATAATTATAGTAGGCTTAGCCTCGCCTTTACAGCCAGGGGTTTCACTAGAGCAATCCTCAAGATCTAGGATTCGACTTATTAAATAGGGGGTTCCTAATTTCACGTAGCGTGTATTCTTTCCAAGATAAACAATCAGTGTCTCACATTATCATCACTTAGTTGTACAATCGTCATCACTCTCAATTTTAAACAATTATCATAACCCATAACACCCCAAAGCTCTTATGAGTCCCTAGTTATTTATCCCTAATATTAGTGTGGTATTGGTAAGGTATTCCTGTTAAATATAGTCTATAATATGCAATAGATAGTTATTCCCATATACCATTCTGTTGTTAACTTTTTGTACCAGTGTCATACCTTAGAAGTAGATCATGCAAGCACTTATTTTTATTTGTGGTGCTAATATGTAGTATACATACCTTTAAACAACCCCTTTTAATCATATTCTCCTGCAGTGTGGCACTGATACTTATAATCCCATTAACGAACTATCATCACCTCTGTCCATTCCCAGACCTTTAAGTTCACCCCATTAACATGTCTGTCCATATTAGGTAATCATTTCCCCTTCACTAGTTTCTGTCTATCTCTAGTTCCCCTATATTCTACATTATAAAACACTGATTTTTACAAAGTTCATGGTGTTCATATTAGTTATAACATACAATATCCCTCCCTTTTGTGTCTGACTTATTTCACTCAGCATTATGTCTTCAAGTTTCATCTATGTTGTCATGTTTCATGACCTCGTTCCTTCTTACTGCTGCATAGTATTCCATGTATGGAATATGTATGTATATACCACATTTTGTTTATCCAGTCGTCTGTTGAAAGCAATTTGTGTTGTTTCCATCTTTTGACAATCATGAACAATGCCACCATGAACATCAATGTGCAAATGCCTGTTCGTGTCACTACTTTCAGATCTTCTGGGTATACACCAAGAAGTGAAATTGCTGGATCATAGGGTAACTTGATATCTATCTTTCTGGGTAACTGCCCAACTGCCTTCCAAAGTGGCTGTCCCATTTTACATTCCACCAGCAATGAATACAAGTTCCAATTTCTCCACATCCTCTCTAGCATTTGTAGTTTCCTGTTTGTTTAATGGCAGCCATTCTTATTGATGTGAGATAATATCTCATTGTGGTTTTGATTTGCGTTTCCCTAATAGATAGTGAAGATGAGCATTTTTTCATGTGTTTCTTAGCCATTTGTATTTTCTTTTTGAAAAATGTCTTTTTATGTCTTTTGCCCATTTTATAATAGGGCTATTTGTACTATTGTCATTGAGTTGTAGGATTTCTTTATGTATGCTGGATATCAGTCTCTTATCAGATATATGGTTTCCAAATATTTTCTCCCATTGAGTTAACTGCCTCTTTACCTTTTTGACACAGAAGCTTTTGATTTTTTTAAAAATCCAATCTTATTGAGATATATTCACATACTATACAATCATCCTAAGTGTACCTACAGTTGTTCACTTACCATCATATAGTTGTGCATTCATCACCACAATCAATTTTTGAACATTTTCATTATCCTCCCAAAAATAACAATAAGAATAAAAATTAAAGTAAAAAAAGAACACCCAAAACATCCCATTCCCCCCATCCCTCCCTATTATTCATTTACTTTTTTGTCCCCATTTTTCTATTCATCTGTCCATACACTGGATAAAGGGAGTGTGAGTCACAAGTTTTCACAAACACATGATCACACCATGTAAGCTATATAGTTATACTATCATCTTCAGGAATCAAGGATACTGGATTGCAGTTCAGCAGTTTCAGGTATTTCCTTCTAGTTATTCCAATACACTAAAAACTTAAGAAGGATATCTATATAACACATAAGAATAACCTCCAGAATGTCCTCTCGACCCCATTTGAAATCTCTCAGCCACTGAAACTTTATTTTGTTTTGTTTCTCTTCCCCTTTTTGGTCAAGAAGGCTTTCTCAATCCCACGATCCTGGGTCCAGGCTCAACCCCAGGAGTCATGTCCCATGTTGCTAGGGAAATTTACACTTCTTGGAGTCATATCCCACATAGGGGGGAGGGCAGTGAGTTTACCTGCTGAGTTGGCTTAGAAAGAGAGGCCACATCTGAGCAGCAAAAGAGGTTCTCTGGGGTGACTCTTAGGCACAATTACAAGTAGTCTTAACCTCTCCTTTTTAGTAACAAGCTTCATAAAGGCAAGCCCCAAGATCGACAGCTTGGCCTTCTAAATTGGTAGTCCCCAAAGCTTCTGAGAATATAAGTAATTCCCCAGATTCGAAAGTTGAATATTTCCACATTTTCCCCCAGTCCCTCAAAGGGGCTTTGCAAATACATTTTTATTCTCTGCCCAAATTACTCTTGGATGTATCAGGTCTTCACACTAATCTGTATAAACCAACCAGATCTCACTCCCTATTCAAAGTTCCATTTAATTATGGTGTTTGAATAAACTGACCATACAAGTGAAATTATGTAATGTACTACAGAAAATACAGATTTTGCACCAAATAAACGTCTTTTCCTTTTGGTCTCACATAGAAGTTGAAATTTGGAGACACCCTCAATATCGTCCTTTACTCTTTAGTCTGATTTACTTTAGTCCTAACCGAGTCCATTTCATTCACATCTCTAATTGAAGTCTAATCTCTTTTTCAGTCTCTTTAACATTTGATATATGAGGTAATGCTGACATTCATAGTGGCCAAACTCACACAGATACCCGAAGTTCCAGGGACTGAACAGGTTATACACAAAGAACTCAGCATCTCAGAATTTAGAAATAGCTATTACAACTCAGGAATAGATGTAATTGCTATAAGAACTTACCCCATAGGAACCTTAACATAAGCCTTCCCCTGATAACCTATGCTCTCAGATTCAATTCTCAGTGTTTCCACATTATAGTTCGTTCATATTAGTGAGGCATTAAAATGTTTCTCTTTTCATTTCTGTTTTATTTCACTCAACATCCTGTCCCCAAGGTCCATTCACCTAGTTGCATGGACAAAAAATTACCTCACAAATTCATTCCCTCTTTTATCTACTCAATATTCCATTGTACATTGTGCCAGTTTGGATGTGTTGTGCCCCCCCAAATGCCATTATCTTTGATGTAATCTTGTGTAGGGCAGACCTATCAGTGTTAATTAGATTGTAATTCTTTGAGTGTTTCCACGGAGATGTGCCCCACCCAACTGTGGGTGATGACTCTGATTGGATAATTCCCATGGATGTGTTGGCCCACCCATTCAGGGTGGGTCTGAATTAAATTATTGGAGCACTATATAAGATCAGACAGAAGGAGCAAGCTGCTACAGCCAAGAGGGACACTTTGAAGAAAGCACGGGAGCTGCAGAGGAGAGACAGTTTGAAGACGGCCATTGAAAGCAGACTCTTGCTCTGGAGAAGCTAAGAGAGGACAAGTACCCCAAGTGTAACTAAGAGGGACATTTTTGAGGAACTGCAGCCTAGAGAGGAATGTCCTGGGAGAAAGCCATTTTGAAACCAGAACATTGAAGCAGACACCAGCCATGTGCCTTCCCAGCTAACAGAGGTTTTCCAGACACCATTGGCCATCCTCCAGTGAAGGTACCCAATTGCTGATATGTTACCTTGGACACTTTATGGCATTAAGACTGTAACTGTGTAACCAAATAAACCCCCTTTTATAAAAGCCAATCCATCTCTGGTGTTTTGCTTCCCAGCAGCATTAGCAAACTAGAACATATGTATACACCACATTTCGCCATTCCGTTCATCAGTTGATATACCCTTAGGCCACCTCCATCCATTGCAAGTCATGAATACTGCTGCCATAAATGCCACTGTGCAAAAGTCCACTCATGTCCCTGTTCTTAGTTCTTCCAAATATATACCCAATAACAGGGTTGCAGTACCATATGGCAGCCCCACACTTAGCTTCCTGTGGAACCACCACACTGCCCTCCAGATAGGCTGCACCATTCTACTTCCCCACCAACCATGATTAGGTACATCCCTTTCCACATTTTGTCCAGCATTTGCATCCCTCTGTTTATTTTTTAAACAGTTTTATTCACATACCATACATTCCCTCCTAAGTAAACAACCAATGATTCCTGGTATAATTACATTGTTATGCATTCACCACCACAATGTATATGATGATATGTCCATTTCTTCTACAAATAGAGAGGAATAGGAGAAAAAAGAAAAAAAGAAAAAAATGATGAATAAAAAATAAAAGAAAAAATAAAAAATAAAATATAATATAGTACAATAAAAAGTTCAGACAACACCAGTGCCAAGAATCCCATACCGCTTCCTTATATTCCCCTCATATAGACATTTAGCTTTGGTATATTGCCTTTGTTACAATTAATGGAAGCATATTACAATGTTACTATTAGCTATAGACTCTAGTTTGCATTGATTGTATTTCCCCAATACAATTCCATTTTCAACACCTTGCAAAGTTGACATTCATTTATTTTCCCTCATGTAAAAACATTCTTATAATTGTGCATTCAGTCACCATCATTGACCACTCTAGGCTTCACTAATTTATTCACTCCCAGTCTTTATGCTTTTTCTTTCCCTCTGGTGTCATATATGCCCCTAACCTTCCTCTTTCAACCATACTCACAGTCATCTTTGTTAAGTATACTAACAATATTTTGCTGCCATCACACAATACTGTGCTATCTATTTCTGAATCTATACCATCAATCCTGTTGAACATTCGTTACTCCTTCAGCATCAAATATCCATTCTCTACCCTCTTTCTATCTCCTGATATCTTCATTTCTACACTCTTTTCCAAATTTCTCTCTCCTTCTTTTCCTGTAGCACTTCCTTTAGTATTTCTTGTAAATGAGGTCTCCTGTTCACAAACTCTCTCAGTGTCTGTTTATCTGTAAATATTTTAAACTCCCTCTCATTTTTGAATGAGACTTTTGCTGAATATAGGATTATTGGTGAATAGTCTTTCTCTTTCAGTATCTTGAATATATCACACCACTGCCTTCTGGCCTCCATGGTTTTTGCTGAGAGATCTGCACTTAGACTTATCAAGCTTCCCTTGTATGTGATAGATTGCTGTTCTCTTGCTGCTTTCAGAATTCTCTCTTTGTCTTTGACATTTGAAAATATGATTAGTAAGTGTCTTGGAGTAGGTCTATTTGGATCAGTTCTGTTTGGGTTACGCTGCGCTTCTTGGACCTGTAATTTTATATTTTTCATGAAAGTTGGGACATTTTCATTGATTACGTCCTCTATTATTCTTTCTGCCCCCTTTCCCTTCTTTTCTCCTTCTAGGACACCTATAACATGTGTATTTGTGTGGTTCATGTTGTCATTCAGTTCCCTGACATCCTGCTTGTATTTTTCCATTCTTTGCCTAGTCTGTTCTATTGTGTGTATGATTTCAGATGTTCTGTCCTCTAGTCCACTAATCCTTTCTTCTGCCTCTCCAATTTTGCTGTTGTATGTCTCCACTGTGGTTTTCATCTCTTCTATTTTGCCTTTCATTCCCCAAAGTTCTATCATTTGCTTTTTCAAGTTCTCAGGTTCTTCTGTATGGATACCCTGTGTCTTCTTTATATCTTTCATCTCTTTTGTCACATTTTCTTTCAACTTGTTTATTTGATTTAGAAGATTTGTTTGAACATCTTTAATTAGTTTTCAACTCCTGAATCTCAGTTGAGGTGTTAGTTGTTCCTTTGACTGGGCCATATCTTCATGTTTTCTGGTGTGGCTCATGATTTTTTTGGGTCTAGGCATCTGATTTTCTTGATTAGTTTATTCTGAAAGGTTGTTTTCTCTCTTTTTCTAGGGTTTTCTTGTTGGATGTCTTTGATCTCTCTCTCTTTTCTTAGTTTATCTCACTGGCAAATTGTCAGATTGGCTCTGTCCCCCAGTCTTCCCCCTAAATCAGGCACTCACTGTGGCCTGCCATAAGGATGGCAGGTGGGCACTAGACACCCCAGCAAGTTCACTGTATGTATTAATACAAATCTGTTGGCTTCCAGTGGTTCTCTGCTTTCCACTGGCCAACAGGGCCAGGTTTCCATACACCCTGTCAAACTAGCTCCTGTCATCTTAAGGAAGGATCTGGAGCATCTTTTTAAAAGTTTTTCAACTCCATTGTACCTTCCAGACTGCCCAGCAGATGGTGCTGTTCGGCAACTTAATTGACCTCCGAAGTTGCTTTGTCTCTGAGCACAGGTTATGTCTACACAGGTGAGCTTAAACTGTGGGAGATTCCTATGTCCTCTCTTTGCTGGCCAAATCTGGCTTGATGTGGGGCTCCATCTGTGGCAGATTACTCCCTCATCTGACCCAGTACTCCAGCCATCCCCAAGGCAAGGAAACAACTGCCAGCTGCTACTTTCCTCAAGGATAGGGGAAGGACTTTCAGACCCAGGTCTGGAAACACAGTGTCTACATTTTCTCAGTCTCTTTGTCCCTCACTGACCTGGGCCTTGAAATGTCCTCCCCTGTCTCCTGGGTCTTCAAACAGTTGTGGTATATTTCACCGATGTGAGAGATTTTATATCCTATGTCCATAGTGTGAATCCTCTCTGCTGATTCTGTGCCTTTCCTACATGAGACTGAGTGAGGCAGAGCAGTGAGGACCTGCTGTTTTTCTGGGACAGAAGATTCTTATCTGATATTTCTTCTCTTCCTTCAGCTTGACATTTGCAGTGTCCTTCTCCAGTCTGTATCCTTTTCCAGAGTTTCAAACAATTCAGAATTGTCCCTTTTTTCATTGACTCTCTGTAGAGAAGTTTTCAATAGCTGTTTACATCACCATGTTGATGATGTCACCCAGGTTCTGCCTTTAAATTGGGGTCTTTGATCCACTTTGAGTTAATTTTTGTATAGGGTGTGTGGTAGGGGTCTTCTTTTATTCTTTTGGATATGAATATCCTATTTTCCCAGCCCCATTTGTTGAAGAGATTCTTCTGTCCCAGTTCACTGGAATTTTCAAAAGTCAGTCGATCATAGATCTGGGGGTCTATTACAAAATCTCCATTAAATTCCGTTGATCAATATGTCTACCTTTGTGTCAATACCATGATGTTTTGACCACTGTGGCTTTATAATAGGCTTTAAAGTGAGGAAGTGTAAATCCTCCCACTTTGTTCTTTTTTTAAAATATTTTTGGCAATTCAAGGCCCCTTTCCCTTCCAAATTGATAACTAGCTTTTCCAAGTCTACAAAGTAGGTTGTTGGAATTTGGATTGGGATTGTGTTGAATATGTAGATCAGTTTGGGTAGAATTGACTTCTTAACAATAATTAGTCTTCCTATCCATGAGCATGGGATACTTTTCCATCTATTTGTGTCCTTTCTTATTTCTTTTAGCAAAATTTTGTAATTTTCTGCGTAGAGCTCTTTTACATCCATTGTTAATTTATTCCTAGGTATCTGATTTCTTTAGTTGCTATTGTGAGTGGAATTTTTTTTCTTGGGTGTTTCTTCTGTTACAATATTTCTGGTGTATAGGAACATTACTGACATTTGCACATTTATCTTGTATTCTGCCTCTGAGTGGATCACCATCAGGCTGTGGGACTGCGAATCTCACCCTCCAGTTCAGATGTGCCCTGTTTCCTGCCCGCCATGTGTGGGAGAGGCTTCTGGTATTTCCTTGTGGTGCCCCTGCCTATCACTGCCTCTCACCTTTGCACACTACAGACTTCCATGGAAGGAAAGTAAATGTGGTCAACATTGTTCTGCTATTTCCTGGTGTTCCAGTTTGCTAATGCTACTGTTATGCAAAATACCAGAAATAGATTGGCTTTTATAAAGTGGATTTATTAGGTTACAAATTTACAGTTCTGTGGCCATAAGTCTCCAAACTAAGGCATCAGCAAGAGGATACAATCACTGAAGGAAGGCTGATGGTATCCAGAACACCTCTGTCAGCTGGGAAGACACATGGCAGACATCTGCTGGTCCTTTGCTCCCAGGCTGTATTTCAGAATGGCTTTCTCCAAAGTGTGTCTGGGCTTTTATCTTAACTCCCCTCTCTTAGCTCCTGTGTGTCCTTGCTTCTTTCTCCCAGGGCATTTCTCTCTAAGCATCTGGGGGTCCTCTCTTAGCTTCTTTAGGGCAAACTCTGGGCTTCATCTCTTAGCTTAGCATCTCCAAACATCCTTCTCTCTGCATTTCTAAGTATCTCTTAGTGTCAGCAAGCATCTAGGTCTGTGTCGGCTCTTAGCCTCTCTCTTAAATACTCCAGTGAACTAATCAAGACCCATCCTGAAGGCAGGGTCCACACCTCCAAGGAAATAATTTAATCAGAGATCTCACCCACAGTTGAGTGTGTCACATCTCCATGGAAACACTCAATCCAAAGTTCCCCCCAACAAGATTTGGTTAAAAGATTATGACTTTTGTGGGGGACATAATATATCCAAACTGGCACACCTGGGTTCCCCCACCAGAGCTCCTGGCCATGTGGCTGAGGAGAATTGTCTCCCAAGGTATTTGCTGAGATGGGTGCACAGGATTTGAGAACTGCTCCCTCTCCTGCTTGGTGGCTTTCTTGCCACTGCCAACCTCTGGCAGTGGTCCCAGCTAAATAAACTCACCCCATCCTTTGAGATGGCATTTCTCCACTTTTTCATCCAAGTCCCCACCACATATTGTAGAAATCCCTCTCTGGCCACCTGTACCCTGAAACCCCTGTCCTGGGCATTCTCTGCCTTTTCTCTAGTTTCTTTCATAGAGGAGAAGTTTGCTGTGCCTCACCTATTCTGCCATCTTCCTATATCTTTATTTTTATCAGTGGTTCTCAACTAGGGCAATACTGAACCCAAGGCAGTGTCATTCACAGTGATCCATGGACCAGATCTGAGCTGGTCTTTGAACTATTTATTACTGACCTGTGATAAGTACAGAAGTTGAGAGTAAGCATTAGAAACTTCTATAGTAATTTGACAAACTAATTTCTGTCCATGGAGTCTAATAATAAAATGGAGCTTTTATCTTCTGCCTTTTTTAAATTTAATTTTATTTTCTTAGTAACTCATTTATTATTATTATTATTATTATTATTATTATTATTATTATTTGATTAAAAATATCTGTCTGGGTCAGATTGGGGGAAAAAGTGTTCCTGCACCACAGATAGCTTGAAAAGCACTGTCCTAGGTGACATTTTAGAAATTTATGGAGGTGTTTTGAGTTGTAGTAATGTGAGAGTGTACAATGTATTTTGGGCAAAACCTAGGGACACTAGATTTCCTGCAATGCATGAAACAGAGTTATATAATAAGAACTGTCCAGCACTTGGCATGACTTTTAAATGTACTGCTAGACTCAACAAACTACAAATATAATTGTAAAGTAATTTCATACAAAATAATACTGAAATGTATTATAACATGTTAGGCAAAAAGTAAAGAGCTTTACAAAGCTTGTTATAGAGAAGGAAACTGAAATGGAATAAACACATTCTTCTTAAAATTATTGAATGCTTTACTTATTCTCTACTCAGCATATTTTAACATTTCCAAATATATATTTAGCTGTAAGAGGTTTTAGATAGAAGTACAGTTACTAGAAACCATGAAATACATTTGCAAAACAGGAGATTTGAGATGCCTTTTAACAGTCTTAAAACCAAATATTACTAAAGTAATAGAGGCACATGAAATACATTGATCTCATTGAATTTTAAAAAGTAAATGTTTAAAAAATAATGTTTTAAAAATATTTCTTAGTATTGCTTCTTTGTATTTGTAAATAATTTAGCATAATGATAGGAAATCTGTGCTGCAAAAATGACAATTTATTTCTAGATAGTCTATTGTACTTCAGTCTTACTCTGATACGGTTCCCAGAAGTATACCTTAAAATTCTTTATTACTTCTTATATTATTGTTACTTTTTCCAATTTATCTTCTAGATATTCCTCCTCACTTTTGACAGTTATAGTCAGCTTAACAGTGGTTTCTATTCTTGTGTCCACCACTATTTCTGTTGTTCCATTTTCATTTAGTTCTATACAGAATACCTCTGGTCATCTTATTTTACTTATATCCAAATTTATTTATGATAAGGGTGACTAGCATTTATCTTCTTGATTATGTCTTGCCAATGTGGTTGTCCCCAAGCATATGCATATAGAAATACATTTTATTTTATTTTAAATATACTGTATTTTATTTATTTTTTATTTTATGGTTATACTTTTCTGAAATTATGATGCAGTCAGATGTATTCATTAGGGTACAGGCTATAATGCTGTGATAAAGAGACTCAATTACAGCAAGTCACATAAGGTAGAAGTTCATGTCATCTATACAGGTCCAAAAGTAGGCCATTAGTGCAGGGTGGGAAGAGATTGCCCCACAAAATCATCCAGTTTCCCAAGTTCCTTCTTATTGTTCTACCAAGCGCTGGAGTGCAGTCCTCATCTATTTGGAAAAAGTTGATTTCACTATCATGTACACATTCTGACACATGGAAAGAAGTAAAGTGGAAGAGGAGTGTAAACAATTAGCTGAAGTAAAAAACATGTACTTGAAACTGCACAGATTACTTTCCTCATATCCCATTAACCAAAATATAATAACATGGCCACACCCAGTGGCAAGGGAAAGGTAGGAAATGCAGGTTATAGCTGAGAACACTTGGAGGAAGGTTCTTTGGTTAGATAGAAGAAGGAGAGCATAGATGGAGGAGTATATTAGTGGTCTAAAAGTTTCCTTTGAAGGTAGGGAAGGGAATGCTTTCAAGTATTTGTTACAAAAGGGAGTCATTAGGTCTGATCAGTGGAGAAACATGACAGACTGCTTCATTTGATCCTCACAATAGTAGTGGAGCATAGATGTTACTATAATTGTTCTTACAAAGAAACTGCCTGTGGTTGGTTGAATTATGTACCCACTGAAAGACATGTTCTCAGTCTTAATCCACATTCCTGTGGATGTGAACCTATTTATAAACAGGACCTTTTAAAGATGTCATTTTTAGTTAAGGTGTGGCCTAACTGAATCAGGGTGGCCTTAATCTGTATTAACAGTCTTTTACAAGCAGAAGAAATTGGGATACAGGGAGTCAGAGAAGGCCACATGGGAAGAAGCAGGAAATCAGAGGAAACTAAGAGCAAACACAAGAGAGAGAAATCGCCATGTGATGGGAGGCAGAGACGGAAGCCAAGGAATCCCAAGGATTATGGCAAGCCAGCACCAGAATGCACAGACTTTGGGCAGAAAGCAGAGTTGCTGATGGCTTGCTGACTAGACTTCCAAACCGTGAACTGAAAAATTCCTGTTGTTAAAGCCAATCCATTGTTTAGAATTTGTCATAGCAGCCTGACAAACTGAGACTATTATGGTACTGGAATATAGGGTGCTGCTATGACAAATATCTAAAAATGTGAGAGCAGCTTTGAAAGTGGTAGAGGTAATGGTTAACTAAGACATTTCTCCAGAAATATTAAATGACTAACAGAGGAGTGTTTGAGTAAGAGTAGGAATCCGGTTCTGGTGGTCCACAGTAGCACAGCTTCCTTGAACAATTCTTTGGTTTTCTAAAGCCCTTTAGTATCTCTCATTTGACTCTTAAATAACCACAAACTTCATGTTTATAAATGGAGCATGATCCACTTAAGAAAAATTCTTCATCTGTGTGGTACTTTCAGATTACAAAGCATTACCACAAACATCCTCTTTCACTTCAGACCCTTGGGAGGGAGGCAGAGCAGACATTATTATCATTTTTCTAAGGAGGTCATTTATGATTAGAGAAGTTGAGGAACTTGCCCATAGCCACACAATGCTCCTTAGGTATCTTTATTTAATCTTAATTAGTTTTCCTTAGTTCCTATTAAAGTGTTGGCAAGGTAGCCTCATTAGAGTTTGAGTGTTAATTTCACATAGTGAGGTACATTTTGTACCTAATTTTTTGCACTTTTTATATCTGTGGATATTGTATACAATATATTTTAAAGACAGCACTGTTTTATTTAAAGCATTATAGATAGACAAAAGAAAGCTTTTGGCATGAAAGCAGAAGATAGTAATAATTGTGCAACGTATTAAGTGCCTACTAAGTGCCAAGCACTATGTATCTGTTATTTCACTTAATGTGAGCAACAGTTATATAAGATAGTCATTATTATCTCTGGTTCACAAATGAAGATAATAGGCACAGGAATGTCCACCACAGCCAAAAACAACAATACAGAGATGAATGAGGGAAAGTGAATAATTGCCTATATAGCCCTGCATCCTGAGTTGCAAATCTTAACAGTCTGAATTTATTTATACAAACTTTTTTATAAATAAACATAAATATGTTTATATATAAATATTTCATGGTTGTTTTTGTTTTTACAATGCTTTACAACTTATTTTGTATGTTACTCTATAAATTTCACTACCTAGACTAACAGATATAGATCTGTTTTTAACCCTCTGATTAGCATACCATAGCAGATGTATCACAGCTTTAGTCAACTAGTCTTATATTGGTGAACATGTGGGTGTTGCGTAGTTGCTGTTGTAGTTGGTGGGTACTGCAAACAATGCTTTAAGTAACATCCTTGTACACATACCCTTAAATACTGCTGCTACTATTTCTGTAGGACAGATTCCCAAAGTGGGATTGCTAGATCCAAACTAACCACAATATTGCCCTGCCTCCATTTATTTAATCAAGAGAGGACTTTGAGGAATAAGCTATTAAGGGCTGGCCTGTACTGAATTGTAGTGCCGGTGGCTGCCACCTGTTTGAACTGAGATAAGAGTGTTGCCCCCTTGGATGCATTTCTAAATCCTTCTGTGCTTCTAGGTTTGTTGGAGAGCTCTCTTTACAGTCCTCCACTCCCATTGTTCTTTCCTTCAGCTTTTCAGCTGTGTTGTGACTACCTGTTAAGAGAGAGGTGAGTAGTACAGGTTCACCTGCCTGACCACCTCTGCCCAATGCAGCAGTCTGAATGAAAGAGATTCTAGTAAATCATGCTAATTTCTCTGAGTCCCACTTGATAAAAAGGAGGGGTAGGTCTAGATTGTCTCTAGTCCCTTCCCATTCTAATATTCCATGAAGCATAAAATAGTTATAACAGCTCAATAAGTACTTTCAGAATGTCAAAGGACATGCGCAGACCAGATTTAAAATCCACAGTAAATGTCTGAGTCAATTGGTCCTAGAAATAAGGAATAAAAACTGTAGTGTACCTGGAAGGCGGATAGAATACTGATGGAATTGTCTGTTGTAGATTCTGAAAGATGTTTGAACATATGTAAATATTCAGGAAACAGCATAGTATAATGGAAAGAATACAAACTTATGAATGAGACAGAACTGCCTTAAAGAACCAGTTCTGCTATTTAGTAATTGTGTGACCTTAGACAAGTTAACACCTCTGAGCTTCATTTAATTAATCTCTGAATTAGGGATAATAATAATTACCTTTTATGATTGTTATATAGGTTAATTTTCAAAGCAATTGTAATAGCTTATGGTTACTATGTTATAGTAGGTGCTTACTAAATGCTAATACTTTCCTCCCTAATTTTCCCTTAGGAAGAGATAGAAACAAAAGATTTAAGAAAATTTAAAATCATTATAGCATCATTATTCTATTAGATTGCTAAGGTTAGGTAAAAGCTTTCTTTTTCTTCAAAGTAGGTCCTGCCATTTTAATCATGATTTAATTTTTTCAAAGTAATATAGTAACATTATATTTGGAGGAGAGTATTTTTCAAAATCATCCAAAAAGCTACCATATGTCCATATGTTTATTTGCATAGTTTTAATAATTGAGTAATGCGCCATATATTTTTTCATTTATATATAATATCACAAAACTTTTCTGCATTTTTATGGCTTTATTACTTTAAGAGGGTGTTTTTCTAATTAAAGAAATAGAATCTGCAAATTGAGAAAAATATATTAAGTCCTTTCCCACCTTTGATTTCAGTCCTAAGAGAAAATCACTGTTAACAGTTTTATGTATGTTTTTCTATGCATGTAAAACCTATGTTACAAATAAATTTTGATTAATAAAAAAGACATAATATATTTTCCTTTATAAGTATATGCATTTTATTAACATAAATGGAATGTATTAAATGCTACTTTTTTCTATTCAATAATATATTATATTGCATACATATATTGTAATATAATATATTGTGTACATCTTTTTAAGTTAAAGATCTACCAGATCTCAAGTGGCTGCATAGTGTTACATTTTATCCAAGTGCCTTAATTTATTGAATCAATCTCCTGGACATTTAGGTTGATTATGGATTTGCTGAATTACAATTCCCATCATTAATAT
Source organism: Choloepus didactylus (assembly GCF_015220235.1). Taxonomy (NCBI): domain Eukaryota; kingdom Metazoa; phylum Chordata; class Mammalia; order Pilosa; family Megalonychidae; genus Choloepus; species Choloepus didactylus. Next base: position 180,574,799 of record NC_051307.1, read on the forward strand.
ATGGGACTGTCAAGACCTTACCTGGACAATTCTAGCCATTAGCAGTCTTTTTCCTTTAAAACTTATTTTATTTTTTTAATAACATGCTAGTAAAAAATAAATACAAAAGTGTATAAATTAGAAATTTCAGGTCATTCTCTTGCCCCTGTTGCCCCATCTCTGACATTTCACTGTTTCAAAATCTGAAAATAAACATCCTACAAATATATTTTTGCACATTTATGCACAAATTCAAGTAGAACAGTTCCTAGAAGTGAAATTGCTGGGATAAAGTGAATGAACATTTAAAATTTGGTTACATAGAAGATTGAGGAACTGTTAGATTCAAAGACCCTAAGGAAGCATAGCAACCAAATGTAATGTGAGATCCTGCTTTGGAGCCTGAAACAGAAAAAGGACATCAGTGGGAAAAGTGGTGAAATTTGAATTAGGTCTTTAGTTAGGTTAATATACTGTTTCGATATTATTTTGGGGGCCTTGATAATTGCACTGTGATTATGTAAGATATTAACATTACAGGAAGCTGAGTGAAGGGTAAATAAGAATTCATGCTATTTATGCAACTTTTCGGTACATCTGAAATTATTTCAAAATAAAACTTAAAAACATCTGGTCAAGTATTGTCAAATTGCTCTCAAAACAGTTGTAGCTGATATACTCCTACCACCCCCTTTCTAGCTTTAGATATCATCAATTTTTACAAATTTGCCAATATTTAAAGGAAGAAAGAGTATTTCACTGTTATTTTAATTTGCTGTCATTTATTTCTTGAGCTATTAGTGAGGCAGAGCATTTTTTTCATATATTTAGTGCACATTGGATTTCTTCTAAAAAGGACCTGTTTGTATCCCTTGACTTTTTCCCATGGGCTTTTGTTTTTTGTTTTTTGTTTTTGTTTTTTTTCCCTGAATGATATGTGAGCACTCTCTTTAATTATTTACGGTAAATATTTTGTTTACATGTTACAAACATTCTTCCAGTTTTACCTTTTAAATGTTTGCAGTCCTTCAGCTGTACTTATAGGTTAAAATTGAAGTCTTTTCTTTTGTGGTTTTAAAGCATCTATGACATGCCTTAAAGGACGATCCTTTAATTAATACAAACTATTTTTCACAGTTCACTTAACCTTTCTCCCATTACTTCTGGTAACACTTCAATGAATATCTTCGTGAGTATAGCTTCCTCTCCTATCCCATGTCTTGGACTGTTTCCTTAGAACAATTACCAGTAGAAGGATTGTTGGGAAAGGGATAGGGACATGTTGTTAAGTTGTTATGCTCTTACCAGAAGTTCAGGCAAGTTTCACAATTGTCATTGACAGGTATTATTATAAACATATGGTTGCCAGTTTACATCATACTTTATTGCTGTGATTGTTTTTTGTTTTATTTTCATTTCCTTGGCTTGAGGTAAATTGTCTGTGTCTGAGTTCTTAATATTTTCTTAAAAATTTACATAAACTCTTTATGTATATAGTAATAAAGATGCTAATCCTTTGTTATAGTTTCTGCATATACTTTTCCCAGGGCATTGCTTGTTTTTCCTTTCTTTTTCTGGAATATGGAAGTTGAATATTTTTATGTGGTCAAATCTACATTTCTGAGATTTTTAATTTATTTTATTACTTATGATAGTATGGACTTCATAGAGAATAGTGCAGTGGAGTGATTAAGAGCAAGGAAATACAGACATATCTTGAGGTATGAATCCCAGCTCTATCATTTACTAAGAGTGTGATTTTAAGTTAGCTTCTTAACTCTCTAATCTCTGTTTCTTCATCTGTTAGATGGAAGAATATAAGTATTACATCATAGGATTGTTCTGAAAGTATATGTAAAGCTCATAGCATAGTGCTTGGAACATAGGAAATACTTCATAAATGTTAGCAGTTATTATTGGAATATGGATTTATTTTTGTATATGGTATGAGGACAGTGTATCAATACAGCCACACAAATTTCACCCAACCAGTTATCTCAATGCCATTTATTGACTAATAGGTAAGCTTTCCTTTCTTTACAGTTTATCTTCAATATAATATAATTAAATATGATACATTAACATGACACAATAAACATAATATCAAAATACCTGTTTTTATATCTATTCATGTATCTCTGGTCATAAATGAGTTCCAGATTGCTTTAATTATCTTTAATTATTGTTTCTTTATCTTTTAATTTGTGAGTTACTGAGCCTTCATTACTAATTTTTAAAAAATGTTTTTATGTTTTCGTCTGTTTAGTTTTCCAGATGCATGTTAGAATTATTTTGTCAAGTTCTAAGAAAAATTCCACCAACATGATGACTTATTTTGTAGAAAATCTATTTACTAAGTTAGGAAGAATTTTTATATGTCCATAATACTAAATGGACCTAACTGGAAACATAACTTAGGTTTCTAGTAATTTTCCTTTAGTTTTTTCAAAGTACATGTTTACCTATTTCTAATTAAGCTATCCCAGGCATGTTACTGTTAGGAAAAGAATCTCTTTTTCATTTTATTTTCTAATTGTTTTGGTTTGCATATAGAAATTTTGCATTTTTTCCCCTAAAGTTTTTATTAATGCCAAGAGGTTAACTTATGCCATTTGAAAGACAATATTAATGACCACTCTCTTAATTTATATACATTCATGCATGAGGAATTTAGGCTATTATATTTTCTGATGAAGAAATTTTTCCCAAAAATTATAAAAATTCTTTATAATGAGCAGGAACTTTTCATTAGCTCCATTAGCATAATAAGTTGCTTACATTTTATGAGCAGATATCTCAGTGTTTGTGCTAATTGCTAAGCTTGCAATTAATATAGAACTCATGTACTGCAACTCAATTCATTTAGCTTATATGCATATTTCCCCAAAGATAAATATAATAGATCCCCACTGCTGGCTTCTAGCACCAGGCAGAGAGAAGTGTCAGAAAAGAATAGCAAGCAGAGGAACCCTTTGGGAGGAGTAACAGTTAGGCTTCAAAATTCATTTAGCTTCTTTTTGGATTTTGCTTTGCAGGCATCATTCACCTTTCTATAGGCCAGTCTTCCCCAAACTGAATCATTCGGGTATTCCATCACCATTTTTATACTGTTAGTTACTGTAGTTTTCTTTTCAGTCAACTTACCTTTTTCTTAACTTAATTTTTTTACTGACTTAAAATTAAACAGTGAAATGCACAGATCACATGTTTGCAATTTGATGAGTTTTCTTAAATGTAAACACCCATGTAACCATCATCCCCAATCAAGATAAACAATATTTCATCACCCAAGAAAGTTCCATAACCTACCTTTTTCAAATATATATCAAAACAAATATATTTTAATATAGGACATTGTCTATTTGTTACCTTCAATTATCAGTAGTACTATACTTTGAAAAGCTTTGATATAAAAAGTTCTTTGCATGCTAATTTTACTTACTCTATGCTCAAAATCTGCAGGGTGAAACTTCCCCAGTATAGTAAGTTTTATGGACAGCTTTCTAAGGGGAGTGATTTTTAAGAAGATAACTTTTAAGTAATTTAGTACCTAAACCTGCCTGATTAGATTCTAAATTTACCTCTTTTATCTTCAGTTACAGTCTATAGGAATTCTATAGATAACTGTTAGTAGTAAAATGTTAAAATTAGACAAAATAGATTAATCTCTGATTGTAAAAAACCTTTTATATACCATTTATGAAAGCAAGCAAAGGTCCCTTTATTTGGGGTACCTATTTTCTCATATAGATGGTTATATCTGCTCTTTTAAAACAAAAGTCTAGTCTTGCATATTTGCTTAACACTTTGATATGACTTTGAGTCCATGGATATGACTTCAGCCAAATTGATTCTATGGAGATTTCTCTCCTTGTAGTTTTCATAAGATGGGCAGTGAGGGGTGGGAGGAGCTGGGGACTACAGGAGAAGTGTGCTTCAGAGAAGAGTACAGTGGAGTGAAAATCTCCTTTGTTTTTCTTCCTTGGAGATAAAAAAACAGTGTCATGTTTTGAGGATCATGCTATTCTCCAAGTTCAAAGGGCATGTGATGGAAGAGGTGTTACCTAGCAACTGGCTATAGGGAAATTTTTCTAACCCTAGGCAGCGGGCCTGTCTGCTGGTGCTGGGGTAGCAGTTCTGAGGGGATCCTGTAGAAGGTATAAGTGGATTTAGTTATCGGTGATGCCTTCCTAAAGCAATGATTTGTCTCAGCACTGTGGTGTGTGTGGGAAAATAGAGTTTAGTTACGCAGATCTGATGCTTAGTAAATGGAAATTGATGTTTATCTAACAGTAATTTTCTCTTGTCCATTTTTAAAATTTAATGTGGTAACATATCAAACATATAATTTCCCACTTTAACTATTTTTAAATGTACAATTCAGTAGCATTAATTACATTCACAGTTTTGTGCTACAATCTATTACTGAAACTTTTCATCACCCCAAACAGAAACTCTATACTCTTTAAGGTAATAACTCACCATTGCCCCCTCCCCCAATCCCTGGTAACCTCTAATTTACTGTCTCAATGAATTTACTTATTCTAGATATTTCATATAAAAAGAATCATACATTATCTGTCCTTTTGTGTCTGATTCATTTCACTCAGCGTAATGTTTTTAAGATTCATCCATATTTTGGCAGATATCATAACTACATTCCTTTTTAAGCTGAATATTTTTCCATTGTGTGTGTGTGTGTGTGTGTATATATATATATATATATACACATATACACACACACACACACACACACACACACACATTTTATTTATTCATTCCTCTGTTGATGGATACTTGGGCTATCTCCACCTTTTGGCTGTTGTGAATGTAGTTCATGAATATAGTTCATATGCTGCTATGAACATTGGTGTACAAGTGTCTCTTTCAGTCCCTGTTTTCCAATTCTTTTGGATATGAACCTAGAAGTGGAATTGCTGGATCATCTGGTTATTCTATGTTTAACTTTTTGAGGAACTACCGAATGGCTTTTCACAACAGTGGCAGCATTTTACAGTCCTACCAACAATGTATGAGACTTCAGTTTCCTCACATCGTCACCAATTCTCATTATTTTTCCTTTTTCTTTTTTATATAAAAAAATAGTCATTCTGGTGAACATGAAATGGTATCCCATTATGGTTTTGTTTTGCATTTTTCTAATGGTTAACAACGTTGACCATCTTTTCATGTAGTTTTAGCCATTTGTATGTCTTCTTTGGAGAAATGTCTAAATTCTTGGCCCATTTTTACATTAGGTTGTTTGACTTTTTTTATTGAGTTTTAGGATTTCTTTATGCATTCTGGATGTTAAACTTTATAAGATATATGATTTGCAGTTATTTTCTCCTCTAGGTTGCCTTTCCACTTTCTTGATAATGTCATTTGTTGCACAAAAGTTTTTAATATTGGTGAAGTTTCATTTATCTATTTCTCTTTTGTTGCTGATGCTTTTGGTATCATATCTAAGAATCCATTATCAAATTCAAGGTCACAGGGATTTTCCCAAGATCACGACATTTTCTTTTAAGGGTTTTATAGTTTTAGCTCTTATATTTAAGTTATTGATCCATATCTATTTTGAGTTAATTTTTATATATGGTATGAGGTAGAGGGTCCAAGTTGTTTCTGTTGCATGTGGAAATTCGATTTTTCTGCACCATTTGTTAAAGAAACTCTCTTGTGTTTTAAGAATCGTTTTCATCCTTGTTACTAAAAAACAAACCAAAAGGTATCATTTTTGAAGGTCATCATTTATGTTAATAGTACTTTTGTACTTATTTTTGCTTAGCTCTACATAATAATGTCCATTTAGAAATTCCCTTAAGATATGAATTCCTGGGAATTTGAGTTTGGGAGTACTTAAAATCTGATGCTATGGATTCCAGAAATTCAAAACTTTTCAACATTATTATACTTATAATGTTGAGCCAGAAGGCAGTACAGAGAATTTACAAAATGAGAGAGTTAATGTAAAGAGTTTGATCCAGAAAAAGAAATTTTAATAATGTTTTTTTGTGTGTGTGCTACTGTGGAACGTTTGTTCCTATGTAGGAGAGAGATCTTCTTTTTGTGCATTATTCTGGGGATAAATGCTCAGAACATTTGACAATAGTCTGTGAGTTGAAGACTCAAGCTGGTTATCCTTACTACTCAAATTTATGGAAAGAAAAATGTTAAAATAAAGAAGCACTCAACAGTCATTCTTTTGTCCAGAAAAAAAGTGTAATGGGGGGTACTATAACCATTGGATGAAATCTGTGTTTCAGCTTATTAGAATTTAGATGAAATTTTTGGATTTTAGAAAGTTTTCCCTAGAAACCTTCTCTCAACATTCCTCTTGCTAAAATATCCAGGGACTTTAGATAAAAACTACACAAAATTATGGAAATTGTTTTCAGTTGACTTGGATTTTTAGAAAGTCTTTAGTTAGAGCTTGAATAATCTAATTTATTGCCTCCATTCAATCAGCTGAAAAACTGTGCCATAAGTCCTGCTTTTCATTGGATTCTTCCCTCTCTGGATATCTTGTTTCAATTAACCCGTAATTTTCTTAAGCTCTCACTCTACATATGAGTGAAATCTGTTCTTTTAAAAAAAAAAAAAAGCTGAATTTCCATATTTTATCCTTTGTAGAGACAGTCAAAGACCTTTCTCTAATAAAAAAAAAAATTATAAGCCCAAGGCTTTAAAAAACTATCAATGAAGTATGTAATCATAGAGTACCTTGAACTTCTCTGTTACTCCTATCCTCAGCCAGGATTTGGAGGTATTTTATAGAAGGCCTTTCATACCTTTTGTTTAAGGTAGACCTAGTGGTCAACTTCTATTTTTTAAGAGGAAATGCTCTCCTGTGTCTCAGCTCACTGCTTGAATACACACTCCAATGTTCTGTCTGGTAAGCCCCTGAAAGCAGAGAAATCCACAGTACTTTATTGTGATCTTACACATGGCTGAAGGGATAGTACAGCAGACAGCAAGATATTTATGTCATATTGCCAGGGACTGGTCTCTGATATTGCCTAAATCTCACTGGAATGATGAACACTACTAAAGATTGACTAGACTGGAGCATGTGGTAATTGATGATTGACATTTAAGTAAGACTGGTGTTCTCTGTTGAATTTGTGTTTAAAATATAGGACACTTTATTATTACAACAAAAAATAGGGCTATAAAATGAGCATTTCAACCTCCCCCCCCCCTTTCTGAGAATGTTGAAAACAATCATGGTCTAATCCCTGAAGACTTAACAATATTATTTGTACTCTCCAGATACCCAGGTTAAGTAATAATCATCATTTACAATGCTTTATGAAACTAGTGTTCATCCTTATTCCAAGCAGATTTCCTCAGCAGGTTTTCCAAAGGGAAATGAGGATATTGGCTTTTCCTTCTGTATGATAACTTTTGACAAGCAGTTTGCGTACCTTATTGAAGGCCCACAGAATCACTCTGGAAATTCTGTCAAAGCAGGAAACTCTTTAGTGATTATTGGCTGACAATTACTTTCAAAAGAAGGTTACAAAAATATTTACATCTTCTATGAGCATGAAATGCCAAATTAAAATTTTAGACCCTCATATTTAATGCAGTTAACAAACATGTTCTTTTTGTTTAAAAATAAAAGTATCTTTATATAAATGAAGAGTGACTTAAGGAAAATGGGCAATGTCAGGTCAGTTTATGCAGATTATATAAATCTGATATACACAGAACTCTTATGGGTTTTCTGTCTTTTTCAATTAAAGGGAATTCTATCACTGCCATTCCAGTCAGAAATCCTAATAATAATTACATATGCAATATGTGTAATATTGCAGATTTTTATATGTAAAATAAAACATATAGCATATTATATATGTTGCAATAAATGGCATGTGCTATCTTTACATATACCTCTTTGATTTTTACATCCAACAGTTAAAGAATTAATGCTTAATGTGTTTTGTTTGAAATCACTGACACCTATATAGCATTATATTTGTGTAAATTGGTGTGGGCTAGACCAGTACCTTGCAAACTTTGACTTGCTTAAGAGTACCCTAAAGAGCTTGTTTAAGCATAGATTTCTGGACTTGACTCCATATTCTGGAGAGGGCATGAGAATTTGAATTTCTAATAAGCTCCCAAGTGTTCCTGATTCTGTTGCATTTTGGACCTCCCTCTGAATAGCCCTGGGCTGGACAATACAGGAGAATCAGAGAAGAAAAGTGGAAGGGATAGTGTGCCAGTTTGGATGTATCATGTCCCCCAAAACACCATGTTCTTTGATGCGATCTTGTGTTGGCAGATGTATTAGTGTTGATTAGATTGGACTCCTTTGATTGAGTCACATCTCCATGTGACTTAATCAACTGTGAGTGAAACATTTGATTGATGATTTTCACGGAAGTGTTACCCTGCCCATTTCAGGGTGGGTGTTAATTGGATCACTGGAGTCGTATAAAGGAATTCACAGACAGAAGGACCTCGGAGCAACCGAGAGTGACATTATAATGAGCATCTGCAGCTAAGAGAGGACAAAACGCCCCAAGAGCAACATTTTGGAGAATACCGTTTTGAAACGCCACCTGGGAGCAAGCAGATGCAGCGTGCCTTCCTAGCTAACAGAGGTCTTCCGGACGCCAATGGCCATCCTTCAGTGAAGGTACCCGATTGCTGATGCCTTACCTTGGACACTTTATGGCCTTCAGACTGTAACTTTGTAACCAAATAAACCCCCTTTATAAAAGCCAATCCATTTCTGGTATTTTGCATAATGGCAGCGTTAGCAAACTGGAATAGATGGAATACATAAAGATTATACTATCTACCTGTAATGGGATGAATAGTGGCTTCCAAAAAGATAAAGCCACCTGATCCTCACAATGTGACCTGATTTGAAATTACGTTCTTTGCAGATGTGATTAGGGTAAGGATCTTAAGATAAGCTCATCCTGCGTTAGGTAGGCCCTAAATCCAATGAGAGGGTCCCTTATAAGAGATGAAGCAGAGAAGACGTGGAAACATTGTGGAGGAGGCCATGTGAAGATGCAGGAAGAGAGTGGAGCAATGCATCTACAAGTCAAGGAACAACAAGGATTGCTGACAGCCACAAGAAGCTGGGGGAGGCATGGAATAGATTCTCTCTCAGAGCTACCAGAAGGAACCAACCCTGCTGACACTTTGATTTCAGACTTCTGGCCTCCAGGACTGTGAGAGAATAAATATCTGTTGTCTTGAGCCATCAAGTTTGTTATAATTTGTTATGGCAGCCCTAGGAAATGCATACATTATCCAAATTTCAACCATATCAAAAGCTAAGTTTCCCTCTGCCATATCCTATAAGGGAAAATGATACAATTCTGACACTGGTCCAGTTAACTAATATAATAAGTTAAACAATGATTGATCAACTAATTGCCATGCATGGTGGTTTACTTTCTGGCATATTATTTAATTTAATTTGCCCTGAAATGCTTTGATGTAGTTATTTTTTAGATTCATTTTACAAAAGAAGAACCTGAAATGCAGAATGGTCATTTAGTCAGCAAATATTTATTAAGTGTCTACTTTATACCAGGCCCTTTAAAGGTACTGGAGTGGTCAAGTGACTTACTTAAAGTGATACTACTAGTAAGTGGTAGAATTAGCATTCAAAAACAGATCCTATTATGCTAACTTCAGTGCTCTTCTCCATAGCATCACACTTTATTAAAGGTTTGGAGCAGAAAGACAAAAGACCTCTTGGCAAATACTGACTAGTTCATTTTGGCTGTTGAGGAATACTTAACAAAGTACTTCTTATACAAATCCCCCTGATTTATGTTAGCTGATTCACAGTATTTTTTTATTAATACCTATAAAGAAATTTGCACTTTGTTACTTTACTCTTATTTCCCCTTGTAGCAGCCCCTTCATTTCATACTCAAACGTGCAAATCATTTAAACTGATTCTTAATAGCAAGATCAAAATAATAGCTTTATGTTGTCTTTAGAGATGTAAGAACAATGATTTGGCAACAATATTTCTATATGCTTGTATATTTTGTTAACTTTTTAAAATAAAAGTCTTGGAAATATATTTGAATATTATCTTGAGATTGAAGATAAAAAATAGAAGACCACTTAGTCTTAGCATCATAATATGAATTCCCTGAGTGTTTCATACAAACCTCCCTTGAATGATTATTAAGGTATTAAAGCTGTTTAACAATGCTTTGAGAGTTATTAAATTCAACCTTTATCTCATTATTGTTAATGCTTTTGAATGTACAATGTGAATGGCACTCTGCTAGCTATTAACCATTTAACATATTTTTAAAAAATTAATGTATTTTTAAAAAATGATGCTTCTATTGTGTGTTCAGTTTTGCTCATCATGATTCTTTGCCCAACATTTTTGCTTTTCTGTGAGATTAAGGTGGGTTGTGTGCTCATATTTTCTAAGAAACAAAGGAGAACTCCTAAAGGAGATGGATTTAAACAATGCTTTGAAGAAATGAGAAGCCTCTTGGCATATGTGGGTCCGAGAGGATTTCTAGCTCAGATGAAGTCTAGAAAATGGATTCAAGATCAGTGAAACAGTGAAAGAATTAGACAAAGTGGGCTAAGAAACTGCTCACTTTAGCAGGTTAAAGTGAAAAGACAAGAAATAAAAGATTTTGAAAAATTTTGTATTGAGAATTGCATTGAGGCTCTGGCTTAGAAGCTGAGGGTAAGTCTTATGAAGTCATTAAATGCCTAAATCAACAAAGATGACATAAAAAAATGAACAGTAACACTGAAGCTTGTTTTCCTTGTGACCATATTTGTGTTTATCCTAACTTTATTCCATCATATATTCATTAATTTATTCCAAAAATACTTTAAGTGCACCTATAACATACCAGGCATGACATGAAGAAAAGTGTATTATCCAGTGAGAAGATAAGTCTTGTATACAAATAATTAAAATGTGAGACAATAACTCTGATCCAAATGCTACAGAACATAACTCCTATGATTCAGATCATAGGAGAATTCATTTCTGGCTAAAATGAAACCTTAATGGAGAAGGTAAAATTTTACCCAGGTTTTAAACAGTGTCTGAAGTTCAATAAGCAGATATGGTTTGGAAATGGAACAAGTGTTCCAAGAATTAACCCTACTTACTGATGTTCTTTAAAAAAAAATACATTGCTAGACTCAATCTAATATTTATTAGGATTTTTATAGGTTATATAAATATACACATGCATATATACATACACAAATGTTGTATGTATGTATTCATTTGAATTGAATTGGAATAAATTGGCATAGAATGAAAGAGTTTTTCGAAACATGTTCTAATAATTTGTTCCTATTTCCTTCTTTTCACTTTCTTTTGTCAACTTGGTTCTTTTTCTAACTTTTTTTGTTTAATGCCCACCTCATTACTTTTTATTCTTTTCTAATATATGCATTTAAAATCGTAATTTCCCCTAAGTAGTATGCAACTTTGCATATGTAACTTTTCAATGTCAATCATTTCCAAGTAGTTTGTAATTTACAGGGTGAATTCTATATCTATGAACTGATTACAGATTTTGTCACTTACTTTTTGGTTATTGATTTCTCATTATTTTGCATTGTAATCAGTGAATGTGGCCTGTAAAACAGAGATTATCTTAATATTTTTGAAACTTCCCTTTTGATCCAGTATGTGGACAAATTTTTGAATGTTGTAGGCTTGAAAACAATATGTATTCTTTAATTCTTCAGTGCCAGGTACAATGTATGTTTATTAGGTCAAGCTTGTTATTGTTTTATTGAACCCCTCTTTTTCTTTGCTAATTTTTATGTCTGCTTTATTAGTTTTTATGAGGCAAATTAAAATATCCCATTTTACTGTAGAATCATCAGTCTCTACTTGTAATTCTGTCCATTTTAGCTTGTTTATTTTAAGACTAAGATTTTAGGTATATTCAGGTTCAGGACTATTATACTTTTTAGGTGGATTGTTATTGAGTAATAACCTTTATATCTCTGATCATACTTTTTGACTTAACATCTGTTTATTCTGACATTAGTATTGCTACATGAGGTTTCTTTTTGTATTCCATCTCCTTATAATCAACTTTCCCATGTCATTATGTCTTTTAAATTATAGCTTTATTGAGATATAATTCACATACCATAAAATTCACCCCTTTAAAGTGTACAAGTCAATGATTTTTAGTATATTCACAGAGTTTACAGTTATCATCACTATCTAATTTTAGAACATTTTCATCACTCCAAAAAGAAGCCCTATAGTCAAGAGCAGTTATTGCCCACGTTTTCAATTCTGTTGGTTATATGCCAAAGACTGTAATTGCTAGATCATGTGATAACTCTATGTTTAACATTTTGAGGAACTGCCAAACTGCATTGCAAAATGGCTGCACCATTTTACCTTCCCACCACAATGTACAAGCATTCCAAGTTCTTCGTATCCTTTTCAATACTTGTTATTGCCTGTCTTTTTAACTTAAGCCATCCTAGTGGGTGTAGAGTGGTTTCTCATTGTAGTTTTGAATTGCATTTCCCTAATGACTAGTCAAGTTAAGCATCTTTTCACATGCTTACTGCCGATTTGTATGTCTTCTTTGGAGTAATGTCTATTCAAATCCTTTGCCCATGTTTAAATTGGCTTATTAGTCTTTTTATTGTTAAGTTGTAAGAGTTCTTTATATATTCTAGATAAAATTCCTGACTCTTGGGGTTGGCTTCACTTTCTTGATGGTATCCTTTAAAGCACAAAAGGTTTTAATTTTGATGAAGTCCAAGATATCTATTGTATCTTTTATTGCTTATGCTTTTGGCATCATATCTAAGAAACCATTACATAGTATAAGGTCATAAAGATTTACTCCTTTGTTTTCTTCTAAGAGTTTTGTAGTTTTATCTCTTAGATTTAGATCTTTGATCCATGTTGAGTTAATTTTGTGTATGGTTTGAGGTAGGGGTCCAACTTCATCCTTTTGCATGTGGATATCCAGCTTTCCTAGAACCATTTGTTGACAAGACTATTATTTTCTTACTGAGTTTTCTTGACACCCTTGTTGGAGTCAATTGACCATAATGTGGGGGTTTATTTGTGGACTTTCAATTTTATTCCATTGGTCTATACTTCTATCCTTATGCCAGTATGCACTGTTTTGATTACTGCAGCTTTGTCATTAATTTTGAATTTTGGAAGTGAAGTCCTCCAACTTGGCTCTTATTTTTCAAGATTGTTTGGCTATTTTGGATCCCTTGTATTTCCATTTAAACTTTATGATCAGCTTGTCAATTTCTGCAAAAAAAAGAAACGTAGATTGGCTTTTGATAGCGATGTCTTCGGTGTCTCTTAGCAGATGTTAGATTTGTTTTAAACCGGTCTTTCAAAAAGTGTGTTTGATACATTTGTTTTACTTGATATTATGGAAGTATATTTGGAATCATTTTAAACATCTTATTGTATTTTCTATTTATAGTGTTTTTCCTTTGCTGGTTTCTATTGGATTGCTTATATTTTCCAATTTTCTTTTCTCCCTTCTGCTAATTTAGAAATTTCACAGTATATTTCTATTCTTTCATTGGTTGACCTTAAATATGAACATTTACTTTATTTCACAATTTAAATTTAAATCACCACTTCTCTCCTCCTGAATAATTTAAGGATTTTAAAATGCTTTTGCTCTGGTTTTGCCCCTTTCCTTCTTATGTGTTATTATTGTTTACAATAATACACATATAACAAATAACTAATAAATAACACATAAAGCAACACACTTACAACAAACAATACAAAAATAACTAATGGGGAATGGAGTATAGCATGAAGAGGATTTACAAATAGTGTTTATTTAGATTTATAACATGTTTAGAAATTACTTTGCTTATCTTCATGTCCTTTGGATTTTCCTTCTAGGCTCAATCATCTTCCTCTCAATATATCCTTTAGTTTTTCTTTCAGCAGAATTATCTCTTTTAAATTTTCACTCTTTAAAAAAATATTATTTTTAATTTTAACAATTTTTTTAAATCACAGAAATCTACAGATGAATAAAGTAGTGAAAACAGTATTGAGCTGCCTTGTATTCATCAAACAGCATCGACAACCACCAATATATTGCTACCCTTTTGAATTGAAGATCCATTATTATTTCCTGTGTATTATTGTTGATATGGTATCTATCACAGTCTAATTGTCATTCTTTTATAGTGAGTCTTTTTCCTTCTGGTAGCTTTTAAGATCTACTCTTTGATTTTGTTATTGTGCAGTTTCACCAATGTGTCATGATGTAGATTTTTATTGATTTTGCTTGGCACTATTGAGCTTTTATAATTTCATGTATTTAATCCTGGAAAATTCATATCCATTATCATTTCAAATATTTTCTCTTCCCTTCCTTTCTTTACTATCTTTTTGGAATTACTTTCAAAGAAGTATGTTGGACCTTATCATTCCATTCTCTATGACTCTTAACTGCTATTTCATACATTTTCTTTATCTCTCTCTGCTGTAGAATTAGTGATCTCTTCAATTATACTTTCTAAATTCTTATTCTTTCTTTGTTGTATCTAATCAGTTCTTTAATGAATTCACTGAATTTTAATTCCAATGACTTAACTTTCTAGAAGTGCTATTTTGTTCTTTGTTTTTTTTTTCAAATCCTTCTATATTTTTTTGTCTTAGATATCATGGAGACCTAACTTTGTTTAGTATAGTTTGTATTCATTTTTTAATCTATTTTAAATAATTTATTTGTTTTAAAATAAATTTTATTGATGTGATACAAACCTCTAGAAAAGTGCACATTATAAATGAACAGCTGGATGAATTTTCACAAAATGAACATTCCCTTATGAACCAGCACCAGGTTAAGAAACAGAGCGTTTCCCAGCACCTCACAATTGTTCTTATGCCCTCTTCCAGTCACAATCTTCACCTCCAAGAATAACTACTATCTTGATTTCTACTGCCATAGATTAATTTTGCCTGTTTTTGAATTTTATATAAACAGAACCATATGGACACATACTGTGAAAACATAAGTATTTTATAGGGATATTTTTCTTTTTCAGGAAATTCTGTGTGCCCTTCATTGTAATACTTCTTAACTAAAAAAGTTATTGTTATTAATTGCTTAGCATTTGTGTTTACTTCTGTATTGGTGATTTTAGGGATCCTGGATAAGTCATGTTAATTATATGACTTAGGGAATCGAGGAACACTCAGGAATCATAAATTTAGATTTCTCACTTTCATGGTTTAAGCCTGGGGTTTTCATTCTTTTGGGCTTATTGCTCTTTCCCATACAATTCTCTAGACAGCCCACATACCACCTTTTTGCTTTTCTATCCTGGTGAGTAGAATTTTTCCAATTCTCTTTTTATGGATAGAAAGTCCTTTAAGTCCCTTGGCTGTGGGGAACATTTTCAGTACAGCTCTCTAGCCAGTGTGGACCCAAAACATTTCATTTGTATTTTTTTAGACATAAATAATCTAGCTCCAAGACCCTTTGGCCCTATCCCAGTACACATTCCTTGTGGACCTTCACCATATCTGTTCTCACCTTTTAACTATGGCTTTATATTCCACATGCTTCTCACATCTGAATATTTCTTTTTCTTTCTATGAAGCTCAGGTATGCATCAAAATTCAACATTTATTTTATTCAATATTTTTAGGTGTTTTTGATGGTGAGTAGTGGCTGGAGATGAGGTTAGGCATCTAAATCAGGTCTTTCTACCATTTTTCTGGAACTTGAACAGATCAATGTAACTGCAGTCTCATGACTCTGAGGAAGGTGACCAGAGTTACAGGTATTGTTTAAAACTATGAGTCAAAGTTTTTCTTCTGTGCTACATTACTTGGGCCACATAGGACCCATTATTATACTGAGCTAATCCATTTTAACCAACCCATCTTTTTTGTTGTTGTTTTGCAGATGCAAGTTTCCAAAAGCAATATGGAAAAGAAAAATCCCAAATTTAGAAAAAGGAAAAGGTAAAAATTAAAATTTAATATTAAATTAAAATTAAATGGTATTATGATAAAATTGAAATATACATGCACAGATACATACACATATACACATATACATATTTGATTTATCACATGACATTTTCCCTGATTCTTCATTCTGTTTCTCCAGGGAGACATTGTGTCTAAAGTTTTTTGCAAGCATTAATAAAATGATAAGTGGTAGTATTAGAAATGTAGAGAAAGTTTTAAATTTATACAAATATGTTGAACCAGAACTTTCAAAGATTAATATCATGTTAGCACCCAACCATATGAGAAGGTTTTTAGTTTAAAAATAGGTAATGTAAAAAGGAAACAAGGACTCTGGCAAGATGGCGGCATAGAGAGGAGTGGAAGCTAAGTAGTCCCCCTGGAACAACTACAAAAAAACAGAAACAACCAGTAAATAATCCAGAATAACTGCGGGGGGACAAACAAGACCATCCACTCATCATATACCAACCTGAATTGGGAGGAATGCCCGAGAACACAGCATAAAATCTGTAAGTAAAACCTGTGGAACCAAGTCGTGAGATCCCTCCCCCATAGCCCGAGCTGCAAAGCCTCGTGGTGCCAGAGAGAAGCTCTCTCCCAGCAAGCGAATATAGCTCAGCTGAGCTCCAACTGGGGTTTTAAGTAGCGAGTGTGAACTGCTCACTACAGGTACGCATCCCCAAAAAACAGACAGAGGCTTTGGGTGACGACTGACCTGGGAGAGCCGGACGGTCACCTTGGACTGGGTCTGAAGGGGACTGTTTCTTTTTCGGCTCAGTGGAGAAAGCCCCAGTCATTTTCAGTTTCCAGGGCTGTGACTCTGGGAAGGGTGGAGACAGCACAAGCAGAGAGGGAGACCATTGAAATGCTAATGACCTCCACCTGAGGGGTCTATCTTCTCTAGGAGGAAAGGGGTGGGGCCCTTTCCATTCAGAACCAGACCCCAGAGCCTGGGGGAACACGGCCACACCTCCTCACACCAGTCAAGAATTATAGGCTAACAGGCATCACCTGCTGGGCAGAAAAGCACAGTGACCCGAGGCATCAAAGAGTGGAGCAATTTTCTAAGATGCACCCGCAGGGAAACCCGATACTGAATATTTATTCCCTCTGGGACCTGAGCCTGTTCTGGTCTGAGAAAACCTGATTTGGATAACCAAGGAAACCATGCCTAGACAACAGAAAATTACAATCTACACTAAGAAAAACAAAGTTATGGCCCAGGCAAAGGAGCAAACGTACACTTCAACTGAGATACAGGAATTTAAACAACTAATGCTAAATAAATTCAAAAAGTTTAGAGAAGATATTGCAAAAGAGATAGAGGCTGTAAAGGAAGCACTGGACATGTATACGACAGAAATCAAAAGTTCAAAAACACAACTAGTAGAATCTATGGAAATGAAAGGCACAACACAAGAGATGAAAGACACAATGGAAACGTACAACAGCAGATCTCAAGAGGCAGAAGAAAACACTCGGGAACTGGAGAACAAAACACCTGAAAGCCTAATGCAAAGGAGCAGATGGAGAAAAGAATGAAAAAATATGAGCAACGTCTCCGGGAACTCAAGGATGAAACAAAGTACAATAATGTATGTATCATTGGTGTCCCAGAAGGAGAAGAGAAGGGAAAGGGGGCAGAAGCAATAATAGAGGAAATAATTAATGAAAATTTCTCATCTTCTATGAAAGACATAAAATTACAGATCCAAGAAGCGCAGCATACTCCAAACAGAAGAGATATGAATAGGCCTACTCCAAGACACTTAATAATCAGATTATCAAATGTCAAAGACAAAGACAGAATCCTGAAAGCAGCAAGAGAAAAGCAATCCATTACATACAAAGGAAGCTTAATAAGACTATGTGCGGATCTCTCAGCAGAAACCATGGAGGCAAGAAGAAGTGGTGTGATATATTTAAGATACTGAAAGAGAAAAACCACCAACCAAGAATCCTGTATCCAGCAAAGCTGTCCTTCAAATATGAGGGAGAGCTCAAAATATTTTCTGACAAACAGACAATGAGAGACTTTGTGAACAAGACACCTGCCCTACAGGAAATACTAAAGGGAGCACTACAGGGTGATAGAAGGCAGGAGTGCGTGGTTTGGAACACAATTTTGGGAGATGGTAGCACAACAATGTAAGTACACTGAACAAAGGTTAACTATGAATACGGTTGAGAGAGGAAGGTGGGGAGCATGTGAGACACCACAAGAAAGGAGGAAAGATAAAGACTGGGACTGTGTAACTTGGTGAAATCTAGAGTAGTCAACAATTGTGATAAAATGTACAAATATGTTCTTTTATGAGGGAGAACAAGCAAATGTCAACATTGCAAGGTGTTAAAAATGGGGAGGCTTTGGGGGAGGGATGCAATCACCATAAACTAGAGACTGTAACTAATAGAATCATTGTATTATGCTTCCTTTAATGTAACAAAGGTGATATACCAAGGTGAATGCAGATAAGAGGGGGGGATAGGGGAGGCATGTTAGACACTTGACATTGGTGGTATTGTCTGATTCTTTATTCTACTTTGATTTAAGGTTATTTTTCCTTTTGCTGTTTCCTAGCTGTCATTTTTTTTTTCCCTCTTTCTTTTGCCTCTCTACCTTCTTTGACTCTCCCTCCTGACTTGTGGAAGAAATGTAGATGCTCTTATATAGATAGTGGTGAAGGTGGTGAACACATAAATGTATGACCATGCAGAAAACCATCGATTATTTACTTGGGATGGAATGTATGGTGAGTGAACAAAACCATATTAAAAAAAAATGGGTTGATGACAAAACCTCAAGGGCAATATACTGAGTGAAATAAGCCAGACACATTAGGACAATTATTGCAGGGTCTCACTGATAGGAACTAATTATGATATGTAAACTCATAGACATGAAATATAAGGTACCAAGATAGAGGACAAGGCTTAAGAATGGGGAGTGGTTGCTTAGTATGAGCAGAATGTTCAATTAGGATGAACTTAAATGTTTGGAAATGAACAGGGGTGTGGGTAGCAAGATGTGAGAATAACTAACAGCGCCGAATGGTGTGTGAATGAGGTGGAAAGGGGAAGCTCAGAGTCATATATGTCACCAGAAGGAAAGTTGGAGGCCAAAAGATAGAAATGTATAAAACTGAATCCTATGGTGGGCAATGTCCATGATCAACTGTACAAATACTAGAAATCACTTCCATGAACCAGAACAAATGTATGGCAATACAATTAGAAGTTAATAATAGAGGGGCATATAGGGAAGAACTATATACCTATTACAAACTATATACTACAGTTAGTAGTATTTCAACATTTTTTCATAAACAGTAACAAATGTACTATATCAATACTACGAGTCAACAATTGAGGGGGGGTGGTTAGGGATAGGGGAGGATTAGAGTTTCCTTTTCTTTTTTTCATTTTTCATCTTTCACTTTATTTCTTGTCTGGAGTAATGAAAAGTTTCTAAAAATTAAACAAAAATTAAGTGTGGTGGATGCACAGCTGTATGAGGATACCCAGGGACAAGTGATTGTACACTTTGGATCTTTGGATAATTGTATGGTATCTGAACAATCTCAATAAAAATGATAAAAAAAAAAAGCAAAAAAAAAAAACCTTATGTCATGTGGAAACAGCAGAATGGAGCAGTTGGAGTGGAGGCCCTGGAGACAGATGGCCTGGCTTTTAAAATTCCAGCCCCAACACCTACTATGTGTGTGATCTTGAACAAGCAGTATAATTCTTCTAAGCCTGCCTTAGTTTCCTCAACTGTAAGATGGGGATAATATCTGAATCTACCTAATAATGATTGTTGTGGAAGTAAATGAGATAATTGCATTTAAAGTCCTTGGCACAGGGCTTGACACATGATGATCAATAAATGTTGGTGGATAAATCATCAAAAAAAAAGCTTTCATAATGAAATAATAAGTCATTGATGACAAGTCTTAGTGTTTATCATTAAACTAGCCATACAGTTTATTTATTTTTTTTAACGAGCAGTAATCAGTGCTGTGTTAAAAGCAGTCCTACTCAAAAACAAAGACTGGCACCAGTAGGTATTCCTTTTCTTGTTCTTTGTCCTTTTTCAGATAATAACTAAATTTTTAAAAAGGACTTTCACTGTGTTATCTCAGTTACACTTCACAGTAACTCCATCAAATAGGTAGAGGGCATATAATAATTAACTCCTCTTAACTGATGAAGAATTTGTGGCTTAGAGAAGTTAAGTGGCTTTCTCAAGATCTCATGGTTAGAGCAAATGAGTTTGAATACATGTTTTCTGACTCTAACTCAGCAACATGCTATCGTGGAAAAAGCATGGATTTTGCAAACTGACAGAACTTAGTTCAGTCCTGCTTAATAATTTACTTGTATTATCAAATTTCCCAATTGCTCTGAGCCTCAGTTTCTTTATGTATAAAACGAGAGTAACAATACCTTAGATTTGGGGGAGGACTGCATGAAATAGCCTGTGTAAAGTGTTTATTGTACATTAGTGCTTTGTGTGCTTAAATCAGTGTTAGTCCCCCTTATTTCAACCAAGAAAAAGTACTACAAGAAAAAGAAATATTTATTTGTAACCTACAATTACCAGTGAATATACATGAATGATTATTTAAATATACATGATAGATCTTTGGAAACTAAATCTGTCATATTGTTTTTCTAGGAAAGCTATTTTAAAATGCTCTTTTGAAAATGTTTGTTCAGATGATGCCTTATCAAAGGAAAACATGGGTATGTGAAGGCCTGTCCTGCTTTTAATTCTTCTACTTACATTTAATTCCACAGAAACTAATTGTAGTCATTTGAAGGAAAAAAAATCTGTACAGATGCACATATATGAGAAACCTTAATGAGCCATTTTTGGTATTGATTTGTATCCTAGGGCTTTTCAATTGACTTTAGGTTTCTATTCCTGTGAGTTAAATTTTCTATGGATTTTATATATATAATGAATCACTAATGACGTTGATACCAGCAGTTGTGGGAGGAAATGCCAGCAATGTTGCATTTCGTTCCAGACCTTTCCATTTCAAATGTATTGGGATCCTAGGGGTGTTTCCTAGAAGAGAGAAGGAAGAAAAGCATGAGCCTGGAGCTTCCAGCAGAATTAATTGCCATTGATATTAGAACACAGAGTGAATGTGGAATGCAGGAAGACAGTTTTCTTTCTCAAAAGTGATTTATTCTTTCTACATTTTCAATAGTCTTGAGAAGCAGGCAAATGCTCATTTGTAAGATGGAACTTTGGCAGCCTTGCAAAGAGGTTTCAAAGCCCATTAAACCCCAAGGAGTACTCCTTGCCATACTCCCTCTCCTGTTTAGCCACCCCCGGATCCTATGGCAGTGCATTTCAATTGGCTACATAAGTCACTCATTTATAGTCTCCTTAAAAGAAAGGAAAGCAGGTAGAGAAAGGACAGATAGAATAACCTATAGTAGTCTCTTTTAAGTTCCCTGCCTGGTTGTCTTGGGTTTCAACACTTAGTTCTTGAGACCTGCCCTTTCTCCTTTTGTAATTTGGACATAATACCACATCTATATGCATATAGATGTGCCTCCATTAAACCAACACAATTTTCTTTTCTTTTAGTTGCCAGCAGTCTTATTATTTTCTCCACAGTTATTTTTTTAAAAACAATGCTTTTGTTCCTCTTCTAAACCACTACAAGATTCTGTTGTTTCTCTTTTCAAACCTTTTCTACTGCTGCTTTCCCACTAAGATGCCTATTCTTGGCTACCTCATCCCTTTGCTTCATATGACCAGTTCAACAATTCATGGATAAAAAAGGCAGAAATTGATTAATCTCTGGACTGAGATGTCACTAGGAGACTTTAGCACTGCAGCTAAGGGCTCCAAAGTCAGGCATCCTCCCCGCCAACTCACACAGGTTTATTACAAAAGATAACCACTGAAGCCAGGAGCTATCCATTGACTGAAAATAACTACATGACTCTTCTGTATAAATGAACACATCTAAGTAGTTATCCAGCTAAAGGGAAGCCCCTTCAGGAGTCTCACGTTCTTTATGACTCTGAAAGTCTCAGGAGTTCATTGTTTAAATAATTAACCTCATCAGCAATTTACTCCTCCTTCCATGAACAACTAAAGAGTGGAAACATCTCATCTATTATGTTCTTTAGAGGAGTTGACTCCCTTCCTGAAAGAGTTGTTCTTTTTAGTAACTTTAACCCTCGTCAAGTTTTGTATTCCTCACCCATATTTCTGTGTATCCCTCTATCCAAGTCTCTAATAACTCTAATTTCTTCTTAGCTTTTAGGATGAGCCCTTGACTAAATGATGGAGGAAAGTTATACCGTCTTCTTCATGAACCCTGCCTCATTTCTTAGACCCTCTTTTCTTACACTCACAAGTTCTAAAGTTTCCCTCCCTACATTAGTCTCCTCCCTACATTTGCTGTTACTTTAAAGGCTTTATGCTCCAATGATTGCTTTTCTCTCCCTTTGTTGGCCATCAGAAGGAGAGCTATTTAAGTGAAGCTATGTTACCTCTCCAAGAATCCATTTCCTCAACTGTAAAAAAGAGATACAATGAGTGTTCTGTAAACCTACAACTTCTCTAAGAAAAAATTAAAACAAAACAAAACAAAACAAAACAAAAAAACAACTAATACAGAGAGTGTAAAACTAGAAGAAAAAAAAAAAAGAGAGATTCAGTAGAAGCCCTCTTATCCAACAAGGGCAGGATCTGTTTCTGAAAATTAGTAGAAAATAGTTTATGAATCATTAAATTAAAAACTTTATGTCCATGGCATGTAAGGATTTGATTTAACAAATAACTATTTGTGTTACATGTCTTCATTTTTTGGAAAATTTCTACCAGAAATATCATCTATTATATTTTTTTATTGTCCCCATAACTCTTTTCTTAAGTGTTAGTGTAAGTCTAATTGTAAGTGTAGTGTGGTGTAATTGGACGTGTAAGAAAATTCATCTATGATGACAAAATAACTATAACAATGATAACCAACACCTGTAGCAATCACCATGTGTCCTCAATGTTCTTAGCAGCCTACATGTATCAGTTTGAATGTACTTACAAGAGCTGTATGAGGTAAGTATAATGTCTCTCTATTTTGATGGGTAACTGAGGCACTTAAGAGGTTATATGACTTTTCCAAGATCACAGAGCCTCTTAAAATTAAAGTGTGCAGCTGTTTCCTTGGTTGCTTTGAGTACCAGGAAACTCAAAGCTAAATTTATGCTTTTGTTTGTACAACATTAGTAGTTGGTCTAAGAATATTTAAAATTTAATTATTGCCC